>NC_081561.1:32225415-32249951 GCF_022355385.1 Mustela nigripes | reverse complement strand
TGGGTGGGTCAGTGGGTTAAGCCGCTGCCTTCGGCTCAGGTCATGATCTCGGGGTCCTGGGATCAAGTCCCACATCAGGCTCTCTGCTCAGCAGGGAGCCTGCTTCCCTCTCTCTCTCTCTCTGCCTGCCTCTCTGCCTGCTTGTGATCTCTCTCTGTCAAATAAATAAATAAAAGCTTTAAAAAAAAAAGAAGAAGAAGAAGAAGGAAGGACTGACTCCTGCCAAGAAGTGCGCTGTGAGGGGCCGCGCAGGGCTATAAGCGGTCAGCATGACGGCAAGGCTGATGCCACAGAACAGCCAAGGACAGAGAGGACTGAGAAGAGGTCATGGGACTGGGGTCATCTGCAAGTCAAGGTTGGGGGTTGAAAAGGGGCTTGTGTCACACACCTTTCTTTTCCCTTTATCACCTCCCTCTCCTTTACACTTCTCCATTTAGAAAGACACATTTGGTGGCTGGTAGTCCAACCTCTTAGTCCTCGCCCCACCACTCATGAATTGTGTGATCCTGAGCAAGCTTCTTACCTCTCTGAGCTCAGTTTCCTCATGTGTAAAATGCGGACTGATATTAGTACCTGTCTTACAGGGTTGTTACAAGAATTCAATGGATTGATATTGTAAGGATTTGGGACAGTGCCCGATACAAAGAAAGCACTGTGTTGCCTAGTATTATTATATCATTTATCCCTTCAAGGTTTCCTTCTAGGCTATCTGTGCCTAGCCAAGTAGTAACACTGACATTGCTTAGAGACCCACTTAGACCCACAATCCACTCAGACAAAGCTCCAAAGCCACTGCTCTTCAAACCATGGTCCCCAAACCACAAAGCATCCCAACAAAGATTTCCCACAGTCTTCATTATCATTCATAAAACCACAAGGCACCAATGGAAAAGTCCATACCTCTCCACTCTTCTGATTATGCATTTCTGTATTGTTCTGCTTACTCCCTACTGTATCTTCAGTGTCTGACACAGAGCTGGGCACAAAGTAGGGGCTCGAAAAATTTTTGTTGAACGAGCATATGAAATTCTTCCTTCTCTATTACTCTGACATTGATGAGGTGTACCTGAGAGAGCAAATCCAAAGTCCCAGCTTCTCTGTTTACAAGATACAGGACCCATGGCTCATCCTCTGAAACTTCAGTTCACTCAGCTATGAACAGAGGATATTTCTATCTGAGGAATTTCAATTGCTACCTCATGGGGTTGCTGTGAGGAGCAAATCAAACAAAATATTATATGAAAGGCCACTAAAAACGATAAAATATCATACAGATGCCAGGTATTATTATTATTATTCTCACAGAGTACATCTGTATCAATAATAGTGCATCAGTAGAGGAGGGAAGATCCTATGTAGCAGTAAATGTTGACTTGAAAACTGCCCAAGAATAGGCTAAGCTATATCAAGGCAGGTGCAAATCTAATTTCTGGTTCTTCTCCTATCACAGAATTAGATGTAGTCTTGAAAATAATTCTATCCAGTTGGTATCTAAGTAGCCAGAAAATTCTTCCAATGCCCTGCACATAGCACTGAAAACTAAAGGCTTCGCTACTTGAAGAGGCCATTCTATGCCATTCCCCAGTCTAACAATACACACGGCAGGAGGCCTTAGGCCCAACGACCAGAGCTAGGAGGAAGAAACAGGGTGAATGAAGGAGGCAGAGAGCCACTCACTTGGCTGGGGGCAGGGACAACATCTTGTGCATGGTGGAGGTCATGCGGTCTCTGCCCAGACTGAAGGCATCCTTAGTCAGGGACACAGCTTCCTTGGTGAGGTCCATAGTGGCATGCAGAGCCTCCTTTGTGGCATCCTTGGTCATGTGAATAGCACTTGACAATTCTCCCTCAATGTTCTTTAAGGGGATGATCTCGGCCTGTCCATTCACAGCAGGATCCCTGCCACCTGGGGGCTTCAACACAGTTGGTGAGGCAGATGCCTGAGCTCTGTTCAGTCTCTTGGCCTGTAAGGAATCCACTGCCTCATGGCCCTTCCCTGCCTCCTGCTGTGCAGGAGAATCTGAATCCTGTAATTCTCCATTGCTATGGAGAGGCACTGGTATATCCTGGGATGCATCTGGATTTTCAACGCCACTATCCTCCAGAACCTTTTCGGGGCTCGCTGGGCCCGGGTCTGAGGAGGCATCAGACTTCAGCTCCCTATCCTCTGACGGAGACAGCTCTGAATCAATGAGGCTGGTGGTATCTGAGCCTGCAGAGTCAGCGTCAACAGCCCCCGGGCCAGGATGCATGAGCAGAGCCACCTCAGCACTAGGGAAGAGGACCCCGATGCAAGCTGTCTGGTCCTGTAGAGGAGAGCCAGTCATGGCCTCTGTGTCCTTAGTCAGTTGTTCTTGAAGACCCTGTAGTACCTCCTTCAGGCGGAGCAGAGCCAAGTACTGGTAATGGTCAAGCCTTATGCGGACGTGTGAAGGGGAGTGTATAAGCATGTGAACATCTGCGGCATCCTCAAGCTCAGCCAGAGGCCCTTTGCTGTCCATACTACTGCTGCCTTCTCTCAAAACATCTATGACTTCCGTAAGGCCTGAAAGGCTTCTCAAATCATGCTCAGTCTTTGACCTCTGATGGGGCACAGCATCAGGGGCAAGGGCTTCAGAATGGACAGGACTGCCAAAGCTAGCAGATGGTTTCAGTCTGCCTTCGGTGGTCAAAAGGAGCTTCCGTGCCTGAACTTGCTGCCAGCGGAGGGGTAGGCAGGCCCAAATGGACAAGGGGAAGGGGGCCACAAAATTCAAGGTATGGCCTTTGAAGTTCTCTGTTCCCTCAAAGTCCAAGGAGATCTGGGTGAAGTGGATGGACCACAGATCCTGGGAAGCCTTAAGCCTCTGGGGAGGGAGGGAACTGGGTTGAGGGAGGTGGGAATCCATCTGAAAAGCATGATGTAAAAAAAGCATGTGCAGAAGGCTAAAACCACCTGGAACCTTGGGAAAGTGAACATAATTGGAATGAAAGAACTCAGTAGCTGCAAAACCTCGGAAGAGACTTTGGAGGTCTGGACAACTACAATGTGGGGCATGACGTGTATTGGTGGCAGTCATGCCCGATGCAGAAAAGACGAGGGCCTGAGGACGATGCAACCCAGCCTGCTCTTTCTTCTCCAGCGGAAAGCTAACCTTCAGAAAGAAAATGAAACCCAATTCAGAATGGACATCTGAGTAACTCCACAACCTTCCATTAATACATGGATAAAAGACCAACCATTTGGACTGTTACACTGTTTTTCTTAAAGGAACAGAGCAGAACCCTGAATCATAGCCCTGGGAGAAATGCAGCTAGGGCTGCCAACAGGGAACAAAAATCCCACTCTCCTCTACCTTTAACCAGAAGGCATCCAGTCGTATATCCAAGTGTTCATCTTTCTGGCTGGAATCTTCCAGCTTGTAGATGGCTTTGAACTGTTCCAAACTGCGGTATAAATCCAGGCAGAAGAGGTTTCCCCAGAGCAAGCTGACAGGATCCATAGTAAATGTCAGACCATTTAACTGAATGTAGAGATTGGGACAGGGAACTAGAAAGCAGGGAAAAAAAAGAATCGCTGTGTATAGAATAGCAACTCGACTCCTACTTACCAGCTGATATACATTTTATTATGAAGAAAGCAAGGTGCATATTTATACAAGGCAGAGTTTTTAACAAAGGTGCGCTAAAACTAGCTCGAACACCTAAAATTCCTAGCGACAAATGAGAATACAAGCCATGGCCCCAAGGCTGGCAGATGTGCAGAGCATGAGCTAAAAAGTAAGAAGTGACCAGATCAAGGGTGCCTGGGTGGCTCAGTGGGTTAAAGCCTCTGCCTTCGGCTCAGGTCATGATCCTAAGGTCTTGGGATCCAGCCCTGCATAGGGCTCTCTGCTCAGCAGGGAGCCTGCATCCTCCCCCGCCCAGCCCACCTGCCTCTCTGCCTACTTGTGATCTCTGTCAAATAAATAAATAAAATCTTCAAAAAAAAAAAAAAAGTGACCAGATCAGATGCTTACCTGGAAGCTCCTGATTATCGGGGAAGTAATACTCTGTGAACTCAATATGAATAGCCGAGACTTGAGTGGGAAGATTGTGAAGCTTCCGACTGCAGGAAAGGAGTGCAGATGGCTTCTTACTCGGCTGTCCAGCTGTAGAAACCTACACAACCACACACAAGTTGCTGTTCGCACCTATACAGCCTCAAGAATAGATTATCCTCAATTTCCTCTGAGGTCCTAGAAAGCCACTGTCACCCTTGCCAAGTCAGCCACAGGGAGCAGTGTGCCTCTCACACGTACTGCAGGCGCTCTCACACCTGCTCACAGTATCTGCAAGTTCATTTCTCTCAGGGACAGATTTCTAGTAGGGTATCAGAGGGAACTGGGGGAACCCCGGGTCCTGCTCTCAGCAGCCATCTGCGCTTACAAAGACACAGACCAGTGTTATCTATCCCCTCAGAAGTGAGGGAAGCAGCCCCTGAATTCCACAATCTTGTTCACACCTGTTGCCTTCCAAATATACTGCTCCACCCCTTTCCAACCATGTCTCCCAGCATCCTGGGCTTCTCACCTGGTGGATGTCCAAGTCATCCACCCGTATTACCATGCAGCTAGAGCGCAAGCGATTCCAGGCGGGAGGCCGAAAGGCAGCCTGTCGGCCCTGAGAGGCGCTTCTCTCAAGGGGGTTCTTTCGAGGACTGGAGAGAGAATCTAAATAAAAATAAGAAGGTAGGGAAGAGAATCAGGTACATTCAACTCTCATTACTAATAGAATTAGGAAAGTAAAAATCATAAGATCACTAAGGCTATATGTAGGAAAGAGAGCTTAACACTGTCAAGCTCCTAGAAGGAACTCAAAAATTGTATTCAAGGTCACAGCCTATGGAATAAAGGTGACAACAACCTCTCCCCAACACTGCAGCTACTCCTAAAGACAACTAGAACTCTGCAAAGAAAAAAAGTCACTGATGTCTTTCCCTGGGCTGAGGTTCAGGTAATTAACTAGTCCAGTGCTTCATCTTCACTGGATATACTAAAGTAAAAGCAAGAGGCTAGGGGCACCTGGGTGGCTCAGAGGGTTAAAGCCTCTGCCTTCGGCTCAGGTCATGGTCTCAGGGTCCTGGGATGGAGCCCTGCATTGGGCTCTCTGCTCGGTGGGGAGCCTGCTTCCTCCGCCTGCCTCTCTGCCTACGTGTGATCTCTCTCTCTCTCTCTGTGTCAAATAAATAAATAGATTTTAATATTTAAAAAAAAATTTTAAAAAAAAGCAAGAGGCTAAGCAATGGGAGTCCTCCAGCTCCTTGTGACCTACCTGCTTTCCTCTTGAAGGGAGAATTTACTCCCAGGTGCCAAGGTGGTTTGAGACCCGTCTCCTCCTGCCACTTCTCCATTTTACTCTGAAATTCCATCACCAACTTCTGGGCCCACTGGCCTCGGGTTTCCATGGCCTCACAGTGCCGTACCCAATGCTTGCAGCTGTCCCCTAGGCAACAAAGAAGCAAAAAGGTTTTGGTCCAAGATCATGATCCAACATTCTGATTTTCCCCTTCCAATGGAATAGTCATAGTTCAGAATCTGATCCCTCACCCCAATCCAGACTTCTCTGGGGTAAGTAAAAATTCTCTAGTGGGAACACAAGTTCTTCTGGATTCCACATGTGATTTTTCCCTAGGGTTCCCTAAAAGGCCAGCTGCTGACTACCACTATCTTTGACCACAGACGACTCGAAAGGCTCTAAAACTAGTGGAAGTAAGGGGCAGAGCACAGAGTCAACATCTCAACCAATGCCTCTCCTCCTACTTCTTCCCACCACTGATAAAGAATCATCAATAGCAGACCCAACAAGTTTCTTGAAGAGGGCTATTCCCAACACCGCTCTGAGTTGCAATTCCTGGCACACCCTCCTATTAGAAAGTCAGGAATGAATCCAGGAATCTGTCCTCAGTACACGGGTACCTGGGATGCACTAGCACTGCTGCAGTTCAGAACTGCCCTACCTGCCCAGTGGAAGGGGTAATAGTCAAATGCCATCTTGCGGAAAGTAAGCTGCATTGCACCACCCATGAGTCTGTTTGCAGAGACACCTATAAAAGAAAAATAAAGGTGAACATCGGCAGAAGAAACACAGAAGCCTAAATAGAACTTGAAGTACTTCAGTCCTCTGAGGATCAGTTCCAAAGCCTGAGGGCACCTGGGTGGCTCAGTCTGTTAAGTGACCAACTCTTGATTTTGGCTCAAGTCATGATCGCCAGGTTGTGAGACTGGGCCTCATGTCTGGCTCCATACTGGGTGTGGAGCCTGCTTAAGATTCTTTCTCTCTCTACCCTCCAGCCCTGACCCCCACGCCCTGGCTGCCTCCCCTCTTTCTCTACAAAAAAAAGTCTCGTTGATACACAAGTGCAACTCAAAGGCCATGATGTCAAGTGATGTAGAAGTCTGAGGCCCTCCTCTCTTCATTTACAATGGTCAGCGGACAACACCCCAAAAAAGTATGTTATTTCTGTTAAATGACTGCCAAATTTCCAGAAAGGCAAAAGAAACAGCAAAACTCAGGATTCAGGGATTACAATCCTAGGTATCCCACCAACACGCTAAAATTCTGATTGATTAGTTCCCCAAAACCTAACAATGCCAGGATTGCTGTTCCTCGGCCCAAGACCTGGAATAACATAAGCCAAATTCTCCCCAAACAGAAGCCACATTATTTCCTTTCATATCCTGGCCTCAGAGCTAATTATACAATCCTTACATAAAATACATACACAGTAACATGGAACTCCAAACACTGAACTAACAAGGAAACTGTAAAATATACATACAGAATATTGTAGGTAAACTGGAATTTCTAGCATTAAGTCAAATATTATACTATGTCTATCTTGAATTTACATTTAATTCTCACTAAATGAATGAACTTTCCCTCCTTTTTTTTTTTTTTAAAGATTTTATTTATTTATTTGTGTGTAAGAGAGAGAGCACAAGCCAGGGGAGCAGCAGGCAGAACAGCCAGAGGGAGAAACAGGTTCCCCGCTGAGTATGGAGCCCGATGTGGGACTTGATCCCAGGGCCCTAAGATCCATGACCTGAGCCAAAGGCAGATGCTTAACTGACTGAGCCACTTGGCATCCCAAACTTTTTCTATTGCTACCTTACCTCTCCAACTACACTCTAAGAATTGTTATAGAGTAGTTAGAATAGAAACTACTTCTCTTACATATGCATATTGTCTGACCGACTCTGTTCTACATTTCTATCTCTTATTAGGGTAAAGGGAAATACCATGGGATCCTCTGGGTGTAAGCTGGTCCATTTCTATCTTGTCTGGATTTTCACCACCTCAAGTTCTGGACTAATCACCATCCTACACTCATGTTCCTTTTTCTCAATCTTTTTGTTCATTACCACTACTTCTAAGGAACTTACTTTGACATTTTTTCCTAATTGCCTCTTTATGAAATTTTCGTACCACGGATATACTATATATCTGCTTATGTGCTATGTCTATTTGTGCTTTATACATAAAAAGAATAAATACAGGGGCGCCTGGATGGCTCAGTTGGTTAAGCATCTGCCTTCATCTCAGATCATGATCCCAGGGCTTGGGATTGAGCCCTGCATCAGGCTCCCTGCATAGTGGAAAACCAGCTTCTCCCTCTCTCTCTACCACCCACCTCATGCTCTTTCTCTATTGCTCTTCCTTGCTCACTCTATCTCAAATAAGTAAATAAAACCTTAAAAAAAAAGTATAAAGTTTACTCCTTTTATTCAATGCAGGGTGACAAAAGACTAAATTATTCTTTTAAATTAAAAGTTAAATTTAAAACTTAAAGCTATTAATATTTAACAACTTTATAAATATATTTGCTGAGTAACATTTAATGAAACCTATTTCTTATATAAATTATAATGTATCAAATTATACATGCAAATTAGCAATTTATAGAAATATACAACAGCAATATAATCAAATTTTTTAATTATTCAAAAGTATTTTTCAACAAAAAAATGGAAAATTTAAATAAATTTCTTAATTAATTATAGTGATTTTTTTTTTTTTTTTTTTTTTTAAAGAAAGCTCTAGGGGCATCTGGGTGGCTCAGTGGGTTAAGCCTCTGCCTTTGGCTCAGGTCATGATCTCAGGGTCCTGGGATCGAGCCCTGCATCAGGCTCTCTGCTCAGTAGGGGGCCTGCTTCCCCCCCTTCTCTCTGCCTGCCTCTCTGCCTACTTGTGTTCTCTCTCTGTGTGTCAAATAAATAAATAAAAATCTTTAAAAAAATAAAAATAAAAAAGAAAGCTCTATGTTCAAAGTTGGGCTTGAACTCACTATCCTGAGATCAAGAGTCACATGCTCTACCGACTGAGCCAGCCAGGCACCCCTTAGTAAACTCAACTTTTAACTTTTGCTTGATATGAGAAAAAATCTTTTAGCTAATCTAGCTACTAGGTATTCATTCAGACTGAGTCAATATTCTTTCTTTTCAGCACTTAGTTAATGATTTGCTGAATAACTTGTAGAATTAAATTATCAAGTATATACTATTTTTATTTTTGTCTCTGCCTACTTGTGATCTCTATGAAATAAATAAATAAAATCTTTTAAAAAATTAAAATTAAAACATAATAATAAAAAGAAAGAGCCAATCTGCAACTGCTGTTGGGTGATACCATCCTACTTAAAAATGTATGACTGAGGGTACTGGAGGAAGAGGGTTTCATAGCAATGCTCCCTCCATTGGAATTATTTAGATGAAAAAGAACAATAAACTATAGAAATTGAATATATTAAAATAGGGTCTAGAATTAAAATCAAAATCAAATAGAATTACCAATTATCAACATATTTAATTATAAACACATAATCATATATGAGACATAAATGGTAAACAGTCTCCATAAATGAGTAATTAAAATTCTCCAATGAGCTGAGGATGAGGATGAGGACAGCATGGCCTTAAGAGTGATAAAGAAAATTTTGGGGTCACAGGTCTCATCCCAAGGAAGAAGCGTTAAAAACAGGCAAGTGACACTCCTCCCCATCAATCAGTAGCCTCTTCTCTGAAGGCTGGAATATAAACTGTTCCTATTTTATTTTAAGAGATAGTGCTACCCCACCTCAAGCCAAACTGTCGCCAAGGACCCACCAGTTTCCAATAATTTCACCTCCAATACCAAGGGAGAGGTATGCATGTTACTCAAGGGCCCAACATCCCAGGCTACGGTGTCCCTTAATGAAAAAGCAAGTAGATCCCTTTCACAAAGATGGTGTCAAAGGTGAAAAAGGAAGCCCCTGCCTCTCCCAAAGCCGAAGCCAAAGCAAAGGCTTTGAAGGCCAAGAAAGTGGTGTTGAAAGGCATCCACAGTCACAAAAAAAAAAAAAAAAAAAAAAAGGAAGATCCGCACGTCACCTAGCAACCCAAATACCCTCAAAAGAGCACCCCTAGGGGAAACAAGCCCAATCACTATGCTCTCATCAAGTACCCCCTAACCATCAAGTCAGCCATTAAGAAAATAGAAGACAACAACACACTTGTGTTCATTATGTATGTCAAGGCTAACAAGGATCAGATCAAACAGGCTGTGAAGAAACTCTAGGACACTGACATGGCCAAGGTCAACACCTTGAAATCAGGCTTGATAGAAAGAGGGCGGCATATGTTCATCTGGCTCCTGACTGAGGCTTTGGATGTTGCCAACAAAACTGGGATCATCTAAACTGAGTCCAGCTAGCTAAATCTAAATTTTTTCACCAAAAGACAAAAACAAAAACAAAACAAGAAAACCCAAACCAAGAAAAACCAAAAATGTAGCCTTTAAGGACCCTCTAGAGCTGCACTGTCCTAAAGAACTTTCTGTGATGATGAAAATCTTTTATGGTCTGTAGATTATACTGAGTACTTGAAATGTGACTGGTGCAAATGAGGAACGGAATTTTTTCATTTATTTAATTTTTTTTTAAAGATTCTATTTATTTATTTGACAGAGAGAGAGATCACAAGCAGGCAGAGAGGCAGGCAGAGAGGTGGGGGGGAAGCAGGCTCCCTGCTGAGCAGAGAGCCCGATGCGGGACTCGATCCCAGGACCCCGGGATCATGACCTGAGCCGAAGGCAATGGCTTAACCCACTGAGCCACCCAGGAGCCCATCATTTATTTAATTTTAACAGCCAAATGTAGCTATTGGCTACTATACTGAACAAACAGTTCTAGAGCAATGCTATCCATTAGAAATATAATGTGAGCCACATAAGTAATTTTAAATTTTCTAGTAGTCATATGAAAAAGTTTTTTCAAAAGGTGAAATTAATTTTAATACATACTATTACTTATATGAATATAATCAATATTTTATCATTTCAACATAAATCAATATGAAAATAATTATCAAGGTATTCTACACTCTGGTTTTCTACTACATCTTCAAAATCCCATGTGTACCTTATATTTGCAGCCCATCTCAATTTGGATCAGCCAGCAGTAGTCATATATGGCTGCATATTAGAACAACTCCAGAGAATCATACAGCCCTTTCTGTCCCACCTAGTTCTCCCCTCCCTTTACACCCAAATCCTAGGAGAAGAGTCAAATTCACAAGAACTTGTTCTGTTCCTTGTTCCTTACAGAGTCATACACCACACCTGGGTAAGGTGGGATGGGAGTTATCCCCTTATCTAAATATATCTCGTGAAAAATTCCCCAAATTCTACCACATAGATTTATTTTGTGTAATAAATACACTGTACTTGAATTTACTTTCCTAGAAGCTCACACCAGTGGCCAGCACTGGCCAACATAAGCAGGGAAGAAAAAAAGTGTACACTGCTTGAGCTCTGCCCCTGAAGATTCTGACTCAGTGAGGCCTGCGAGAGTGCTGGCCTCTGTATTTTACTAAATCCGGATGCTGGTCCCGCCACACCCAAAAGGCTAAAAGCACTACCTCACACCAACAGAGCAAGAGACCACCAGAGACCAAGGCCCAAGAAATGGATGGGATTAAGGGAAGCTTCCCAAAGCACTCCCCATCTTGAGAAGAGCAAAGGTGCCGACGGAGCACCAGGCCCAGGCTCAGGCTGACCAGAGTACCTGGCTCTCGGGACTGGCTATCATCGCAAACATGCAGATCCAGGCGGGAGATTAGCAGGTGGTAGGAGGACTCCTTCACATCAAATTTCTCAAAGTACTGGCTTAGGCGGCTGCTGCTGCTGTTGCTGCTGCCCTGGCTTCCCCCGAATGCCTGGGCCCAGGACTGCTGGGCACTGGGAGCAGGTGGGGTGATCTACATGTGACAGAGAGCAAAAAAATAAGTCCAAACCCAGAGAGCTCCTCACAGCCTTTCTTAAGCTTTAGTTCAGTCTGGAGAAATCCACAATTTCATGAGATGGCTGCTCTCTCCCGTAACTGTTCACCTGATAGCTTACATAGACCTGTCCCGCCTAAAGAACCCAAACTCCAAAAAGCCTTGTTATAATTAGTCTTGTAACTCTAGACAGAGTACCACTGTTCTTAGGTCTGAAATGCCCCCCAAGCTCTCACTCCCCAGGACTTAGCTTACTGATGCCAAAACACTGCCTCCTCCAATAGTCTTTCTTTAATGCCCCCTTTCAGCCCGTGCAGTTAGATGCCTCTTCTTCGTGTTCTCATGGCATAGTGTCTACTTATATATGAACCACCTCCTATTATAATAATTTGTTTACACTCCACACTGTAAGGCAGTCAGAGCTCTAAAGACAGGAACAAGAGGCTTATTCTACTTTTCCTCCCAGTGGCTAGTACTATATAGCTAACACACCAGAGGCACCCAATGAATAGAATAAATTAGAAGCACAAACAAAGCCTATGCAAATGACAAATGCCCCAAAAATGCCTAATGAAGTCTAGACCTCACCTATGTTGGTATGAATTAGGTCTGGCCCTCCATCTCTCTAGCCACCCCCTACCCCAAAGGGTGTCTGTTTTGCCTCTAACCTGTACAGGTTCAGGAGCCAGACTCTTTCTCTGCTGGGCTGACTTCTCCATGGCCTCACTCAGTGACTCTGCATACTTCATCATAGCCTTGAGCTGCGAGTCAGTTAGCACCCAGAGCAGGTCATCCAACAGGAACATCAGCTTGGAGGCTACCACATTGCAATCTTTGGTCTGAAAGGGCCACACAAAACATGGGGTTCAACATCTGGTATCATTCCAACTCAACGTGATTATTGCCTGATTAATTTCAGAGAGGCTTTTCAATACCTAGAACATGAAAAGAAAGCAGCAAACACTATGGAGAGTCAATTTCTTACGAAACTACTAATGTTTTCTGTGGTTAACAAGAAAACAGTAGTCAACTGCCAGGTGTCTATGTCGGTGTCCCTATGTATAGGTAAAAATTGTGGTTTCCAAAATTCAAGTGACAAGGAGGTGCAAATGTTCACAGAAATGTTCTGTGCAACACTGAAGTATAGGCCTGCCACTTTTGATTGTCATTTCTAGGGCCAGTAACATTAAAAAAACAGAGAACAACAACTCTAAGGTTGTCTAAGAGAACAAAAGATAGAAGTTTTCACGAGGGCAGAGAACATACTCACTCTTCTCTTGAGGGCTATCTGGATCCTGCCTTGGTTGGTAATAAGCCTCAGTGGAGTGGTGACTGGGTCCTGATCACCATTGTCTGTAGCATCTGCCTCAATTCGAAGTGTTTGCCAAGTTATTTCCTTAAATGTTAGAACCTAAAAGGAGAGAAAGTAAAATCCTTTAATTCTATGGATGAAATTAACCAAGAGGCAGGAAGTCTAAGAGGGAAAAGACTAGCAAGGGAGAAACTCCCACCTATTTCTCAGTTGGGATCCTACCAATAGAATGCAGTGGATCAGAGATCCCTAACAGAAGAAGGCATGTAGCAGTAACACTGGGATTCTTGGGGTCACAGGAATGGGGGACATATCTGAGGAAAACCCCAAAGCAGGAATAATATCCTTTAAAAACCAGTCCTATTTTGAATCTCCTCATTCTCTCCTCTTGCAATACTGGGGCTGTCACCTCTCCTCGGTGGGGGTCAGTGATGCGGGTGAGACGGAGGTCACTCTGCTGCCAGTTGGGGTTGACGCTGTAGCCCTGGAGCTGCCACAATTCAAAAGAAGCGTGGAAAGCCTTGGAGTGAATCTTGATGGTGATGGAATTGACGATGATAAACATTCCCTCCACCACCTTCTCGGCAAAGCCATACTCACTACAACAAATGAGGGAGACCAATATTCAGAAGCAGGTGAGACTTTGTATGCACTTTTTACAGTGGAAGACACCAGACAAGATTATTAACAGTTTCTCTTTGGGTGCTAGAACTATGGATGATTTCTTTCTTTTATCTCTCTCTATTTCTACTTACATTTTTTAAATTTTGAAAATGTTTTATGATGCAGTACTCTTAATTGGATTTTTTGAGGAATGAAATAAAAGAAAAAGAGTTGACCTAGAAATAATCTCTCTTTTGTTAAAAAGTATGAATTAAAAAATATTTTTATAATCCACAAACTACCCAAATGTGAATGTTGTACATGAGGGGAGGTATAACTAAAGAAAGGAAATGCTAGATTTTTATAAAACCTTCAAAGACACAGCATACTCTGCAAAGGTAGTGGGAAGAGGAAAGAAGTACAGCCAGGTGAGCAAGAGGTCAAGAACAATCCCAACTCTACCCTGTCAAATATATCCCAAAAAGCATAGTTGGTCTTCCACAGTGAGAGGTCAGAAATGGTAAGAAGAGGAACAAAGGCCATCTTAAAGTCCTCCTGGATGTAGAAAAACACAGACATTCTTGGCACGTAAATGAAATCAGTTCTCATTACAAGAGATAAAAAGAAGGCATAGAAATTATAAACTGGAAAAAATATGTATTTCCAATTTATATCACAAAGGGCTAACATCTCTAATGTATAAAGAGCTTCAAGAAACTGAAAACAAAAATACAGGCCAATAAAAATGGGACAAAGTATGGGCAGTTCACAGAGAAGGAAGTGCAAATGATATTAAACATAAAAATGTTCAACCGTACTCACAAATCACAACTATATTGAGAGACACTTAATTTATAATAGCGGTGAGAGAGCAGTAGAGAAAAGATGGTCTTTCAATAATGGCGCATGGTCAGTTTGAAGAGATTGACAGAGAAAAAATAATATTAACTCCTATCTTACATCAAACAAAAGAAATAATCATTTTAAGGCCAATCATATCAGGGTGCCTGGGTGACTCATTGGTTAAGCCTCTGCCTTCGGTTCAGCTCACAGTCTCAGGATCCTGGGATTGAGCCCCACATCAGGCTCCTTGCTGAGCAAGGAGCCTGCTTCCCCCTCTCCCTCCGTCTGTCTCTCTGCCTACCTGCAATTTCTATCCCTCTGTCAAACAAATAAATAAAATCTTAAAAAAAAAAAAAGATCGATTATATCTAAATGTGAAAGGTCAAACAATAAAACTTTTAGAAGAAAACAAAAGAGAATATCTTCATGCCTTCAGACAGGAAGAGACCCTTAAGACACAAAAAGGGTTAAGCATAAAGGGCAAAAAAAGGGCATACATTACATTACATTAGAATTAATCATTTCTGTTAAACAAAAAAACCATTAAGAGCGATAGTGATACTTAGCCTCACTCATCAGGGAAATGAAAATGAAAGCCACAATGAGCTATCACCTCGCATCTGTCAAAATGGCTAGTATCAAAACAACAAGAAACAAGTTTTGGAAAGGATATGAAGAAAAAGAAACATTTGAAGGGGCACCTGGGTGGCTCAGTGGGTTAAAGCCTCTGCCTTCGGCTCAGGTCGAAGGGATTGAGTCCTGCATTGGGTTCTCTGCTCAGAAGGGAGCCTGGTTCCTCCTCTCTCTCTGCCTGCCTCTCTGCCTACTTGTGATCTCTGTCTGTCAAACTGTCAAATAAATGGATAAAATCTTAAAAAAAAAAAAAAAAAAAAAAAAAAGGAAACCTTTGTGCACTGTTGGTGGGAATGGCGATTTGGTGCAGCCATGTGGAAAAGAATATGGAGTTTCCTCAAAAAAATAAAAAGAGAAGTATCATATGATCCAGTAATTCTACTTCTAGGCCTTTACTTGAGGAAAATGAAAACCTTAATTTGGGGCGCCTGAGTGGCTCAATGAGTTAAGCCTCTCCTTTCACCTCAGGTCATGATCTCTGGGTCCTGGGATCGAGCCCCACGTCGGGCTCTCTGCTCAGCAGGGAGCCTGCTTCCCCCTCTCTTTGCCTATTTGTGATGTCTCTCTCTCCCTGTTAAATAAATAAATAAAATATTTTTTAAAAAAAGAAAGGAAAAAGAAAACCCTAATTCAAGAAGGTATCTGCACGCCTATGTTTATAGCAGCATTATTTACAATAGTCAAGAAACGGGAGCAATGCAATTGCCCCAGCAATAGATAAATAAAGAAGATGTGATATATATATGCAATGGAATACTACTCAGCCATTAAAAAGAATGAAATCTTACCATTTGTGACAACATGAGTGAACCTAGAAGGTATTATGCTAAGTAAAACAAGTCAGATAAAGAAAAATACATGATTTCATATATGTGGAATCTGAAAAACAAAACAAGTGAACAAACAAAACAAGCTCATAAATACACAGAACACTCTGGTGGTTGCCAGAGGGGAGGAGTAAGAGGAGTGGGCAAAATAGGTGGAGTGATGAAGAGGTACATACTTCAAGTAGTAAAATAAATCAGTCATAAGGATGAAAAGTACAGCACAGGGAATATTGTGAATATTATTGCAATAATATATGATAACTATACTTATCATTAATATCATATGAACATATAAACACTACCATATGTTATATCATGTTATCACATAATCATATATCATATGATATCATATCATATGATATCACATATATATTATATGTATATATTAAATATATGTATATATCACATATATGTGTGATATCATATATCATGTTATCATATGAACACTACATAATGTGTAGAGCTATCAAATCACTATATTGTACACCTGAAACCAATAAAACACTGTATATCGACTATACTTCAATTAAAGGGAAAAAATGAAGCAACACTAGGGATGAGCAGGTAGAGAGAAAAGGCCATGTGAGGAAATGCTAAGGAGTCAGCATCTGCAAGCCAAGGAGAGAGGCCTCAGGATCTGGTGATACCTTGATAATAAGACTTCAAGCCCCCAGAACTGTGAGAAAATAAATTTCAACTTATTTGAAATTTAGTGAAATTTCAACAATAAATTTCAACTATTTAGGCAACTAGTCTATGGCATTATGTCATGGTAGTCACAGCAAACCAATACAAATGGATATGGGGTTCCAATTTCAGATGTAAAAGCTCTGGAGATTTGTTTCAGGATGTGAGTAGAGTTAACACTACTGAACTTTACACTTAAAAGTGGTTAAGGGGCGCCTGGGTGGCTCAGTGGGTTAAGCCTCTGAGAAACATGATTTCAGGGTCCTGGGATCGAGCCCTGCATCATGCTCTCTGCTCAGCGGAGAGCCTGCTTCCCCCCTCTCTCTGCCTGCTGCTCTGCCTACTTGTGATCTCTCTCTGTCGAATAAATAAATAAAATCTAAAAAAAAAAAGTGGTTAAGATGTGTCTGTTAGCCATTTGTATGTCTTCTTTGGAGAAGTGTCTGTTCATTGTCTTTTGCCCACTTTTTGACATGATTATCTGTTTTGTGTGTGTTGAGTCTGAGGAATTCTTTATACATCTTAGATATCAGCCCTTTGTCTGTAGTGTCATTTGTGAATATCTTCTTCCATTCCATGGGTTGCCTCTTTGTTTTGCTGACTATTTCCTTTGCTGTGCAGAAACTTTTGTTCTTGATAAAGTCCCAAAAGTTCATTTTCACTTTTGTTTCCTTTGCCTTTGGAATCATATCTTGAAAGAAGTTGCCATGGCCAATATCAAAGACATATAAATGGCTAACAGACACATGAAAAAATGTTCATCATCATTAGCAATCAGGGAAATTCAAATCAAAACCACATTGAGATGCCACCTTATACCAGTTAAAATGTCTAAAATTAACAAAACAGTAAACATGTGTTGGAGAGGATGTGGAGAAAGGGGAATCCTCTTACACTGTTGGTGGGAATGCAAGTTGGTGCAGCCACTTTGGAGAACAGTGTGGAGATTCCTTAAGAAATTAAAAATAGAGCTTCCCTATGACCCTGCAATTGCACTATTGGGTATTTACCCCAAAGATACAGATGTAGTGAAAAGAAAGGCCATCTGTACCCCAATGTTCATAGCAGCAATGGCCACAGTTGCCAAACTGTGATAAGAACCAAGATGCCTTTCAATGGAAGAATGGATAAAGAAGATGTGGTCCATATATACTATGGAGTATTATTCCTCCATTAAAAGGATGAATACCCAACTTTTGTATCAACATGGACGGGACTGGAAGAGATTATGCTAATTGAAATAAGTCAAGCAGACAGAGTCAATTATCATATGGTTTTGCATATTTGTGGAGCATAAGAAATAACACAGAGGACATTAGGAGATGGAGAGAAGTGAATTGGAGGAAATTGGAAGGAGAGACGAACCACGAGAGACTGTGGACTCTGAGAAACAAACTGAGGATTTTGGAGGGGCAGGGGTTGGGGGTTAGGGAGCCTGGTGGTAGGTATTAAGGAGGGCACATATTGCATGGAGCACTGGGTGTGGTGCATAAACAATGAATCTGGGAACACTGAAAAGAATTTTTTTTTTTAAAAAGTGGTTAAGATGGGGGTGCCTGAATGTCTCAGCTGGTTAAGCGTCTGTCTTAGGCTCAGGTCACAACCCAGAATCCCAGGATCAAGCCCCACATTAGCCTTCCTGCTCTGTGGGGGAGTCTGCTTCTTCCTGTGCCCTTCGCCCCACTTGTGCTCTCTATTTCTCTAATAAATAAATAAATAACATATTTTAAAAAGTAAAAAAAATTAAAAGATGAATCATACTGTGTGATTCCAACTATATGACATTCTGGAAAAGGAAAAACAATGGAGACAGTGAAAAATACCATCGGTTTCAGGGGTTGGGGCAGGAATAGAGATAAATAAGTAGAGCACACAGAACTTTTAGGGCTGTGAAAATACCATAATGGTAGACACATGTCATTATACATTTTTCCCAACCCAAAGAATGTACAAAAACCAAGACTGAACCTTAATGGGACCTATGGACTTTGGGCAATTGTGATGTGTCAATGTAGGTTAACCACTGTAACAAATGTACTACTCTGATGGGGGATGTTGATAATGGAGATGGCTATGCATGCACAGGGGCAAGGAGATATGGGAAATCTGTGCCCCTTCCTCTAACTTTATTGTGAGCCAAAAACTGCAAAATTTGTCTTAAAAAAAAAACAAAAAACAAAAAACCTCTCTGTATGTCAAATTGGCATCCTGAACGTATGAAAAATGACTTCAAGTGACTTTAAAACACAGTATTCGACCATACTTCTCTAGTGGGATATATCATAAATTTAAAACACATACATGCACACAGAAATCTACCATACTCAGTAGTCTTATTGATAGTTACAATACTGGCTTTGTTATTTTTTTAAACAATTGAAAAAAGTGAATTGTTTATTATATTATTGTTGTTAGGAACCATGGTACAGCATATGAACAAAAAATACAAACATTAAATCTAAACAGTTATTTTAAAATCCTCTTTTTTATTTGAATTGAGAAATATCCGCATATTGTCATGATTTATTTTTCTCTTTTTTAAAAATACCATTACCCTATAACTGAACGTGTAAAAGGCCTTATTGCAATAACAACTCAATGAATACAATTTTGCCCAGACTGTTCTCTTTAAATAACATTTCTCACTAAAAGGAATTGGCGTTCCTTGGGAGAAATGTCAGATTACTGGGGTCTTCTCCAAAAGACACAGGCAGTGACTTCGAAAGGCACTCCCTGGCCAAAGATAGGACATCTGAATATCAAAACAAATAACGACTATAAATGTATGAAATACAACAAACATTTTTCTTAAAGTAAATGGAAGTGTAGGATGTAAGAAAATTTAAATGTAAAAGCATAAAAAGAATGTAAAATAGTAAACCACTCTGGAAAAGTTTGGCAGTTTGGGGCGCCTGGGTGGCTCAGTTGTTGGGCATCTGCCTTTGGCTCAGGTCATGATCTCAGGGTCCTGGGATCAAGCCTCACACTGGGCTCCCCACTCAGCAGAGAGCCTGCTTCTCCCTCTCCCACTTGCTCTGCTTGTGTTCCCTCTCACTCTCTGTCAAATAAATAAATAAGTACAATCTTAAAAAAAAAAAAAGAAAGAAAGAAAAGAAACAGTTTCTTAAAAAGCTAAATCTTACCTACCATACCTACCACCTGACCACTCCATTCCTAGGCATTTACCCAAGAGAAATAAAAGCACATGACCACACAAAAACTTGTATATGAATGTTCATAGCAGCATTATTCATAATAGCCAAACACTGAAAATAAAGTGTCCACTAACAAGTGAATGGATTAAAAAAAAAAACAAACAAACAAAAAAGCAAATGGATAAACAAATTCTAATCTCTCCACACAATGGAATATAATCCTCAGTAATAAAAGGAATGAACTATTGATACACTCAACAACATGGATGAATCTCAAAATAATTATGCTGAGTAAAAGAAGCCAGACAAAAACCAGTACATACTACATACTATGATTCCTTTTATATAAAATTATAGAAAATGTAAACTAGTCTATAGTCACAGAAAGCCATGCTTTTACCCCCCAGTCTGGGGATAGGAGGGCATGAGAAAGGAAAGGGAAGGAATATAAGGGAGAACAACAATATGGTTAAGGGTTAATGGATATGTTCATTGTCTTGATTGTGTTGATGACTGCATGGTGTGCATATGCTAAAACTTATCAAACTGTATGCTTTGTACATGTAGTCTATTTTGTGTCAATTATACTTTAATAAAGCTGTTAAAAAAAACATGAATCCAAAAGGATAACTCTCCTTCATCCTCCCCCCACACCCACAAAAAATCTTAGAGATTACTGCTAGTCTATTATTGTTAATAAATGTAATAGGAAGAAAAGAATTATAAAATCCCTGTTTTGCATCAACAGTGAAATATAACAGACCTACACAATTATCATCAATGGTTATCAAAGGTCCTTACACCATGAGATGAAGTAGATGAGGACCTTAATCACAATGGATAAATCAGGCCATCATTATCTGAATCCACTGATTAATCTTAACCAAAGGAACATTTTGTGTCTCCTGATACAATAGGAAATACATGGTATAATTTTTAGAGCATTCTTACCAAGAAAACAAAAACATTTACTCAAATCAAGCCTTTAAATCTTACTACCAGGTTAAAAGAGAAACATTTAAAATATATCCTTGAGGACACAATCAGCCAAAATACAAAATGTAGGACATTCTTTATCAAAAACAATCTAGTTTTGAGGTGCCTGGGTGGCTCAGTGGGTTAAGCCTCTGCCTTCGGCTCAGGTCATGACCCCAGGGTCCTGGGATCCAGCCCCACTTCGGGCTCTCTGCTCAGCGGGGAGCTTGCTTCCCCCTCCTCTCTCTCTTTGCCTGCCTCTCTGCCTACTTGTGATCTGTCAATAAATAAATATTAAAAAAAAAAATCTAGTTTCTACAAAGAATAAATAGAATACTAAAGAGTGGGTGTGGGGGGTTGTTTAGAACTAAAAAGTCTTAAAAGGCATATCCCTAAATGTAATATGTGGAGCTCTTTGGAGCCATACTGCATTGGAAAAAATATTTTAGAGACAATTCATAAAATTTAATATGAAATAAGTATTAGATAATATTAACAAATTCCTATTAATTCTATTGATTGTGATAATAGTTTTGTGTATTTTTTCTTTCTTTCTTCAAAGTCCCCATCTGTTAAAAACACAGTATCTTGGGGCACCTGGGTGGCTCAGTGGGTTAAGGCCTCTGCCTTCAGCTCAGGTCATGATCTTAGGGTCCTGGGATCGAGCCCCGCATCAGACTCTCTGCTAGGCAGAGAGCCTGCTTCTCCCCAGCTTGCTCTCTGCCTGCCTCTCTGCCTACTTGTGATCTCTGTATCAAATAAATAAATAAAATATTTTTTTAAAAAAAGACAAAGTATCTAGAAGTATTTACAGATGGAATCATATGGTGTCTGGGATTTGCTTTCAAAGACTACAGTGCATGCCATGCTCGTACAAGCGCGCGCGTTCAAAGACTACAGTGCATGCCATGCTCGTACAAGCGTGCGCGCGCGCGCACACACACACACACACACACACAGGCAAGAAAAGGTGAAACTAGAATGGCAACATGTTAACAACTGTTGAAATCAGATCTTAGGTGCCTGGGGGTTGATTATACCATTCTCTTCATTTTAGTGTAAGTTGGAAAATTCCCAAATAAAAAGTTCATTTTTCACTAAAAGTTGATATGGAACAGTTAACATGTTGGAAATGAAAGGGACCTAAACAACTAACCTCTGTCCAGAAGCGAGGGCAATAGGAGACTGTCCATTTGGGGGCCGAGGCTCCTCACATGTCTTCATCTCCACCTCTACCTTATCCAGACACTGAAATAAAAGCCACGGAGAGCTAAGCATCTGCACAAAACCCCACACAGCACACGGTGCATCTTATCCATCCCTACGCTGTACTGCCTAGTTGAGTGCTGTGCCAACAGTGGGCAGACAACAAATATTTGTCAAATGAATGAACAAACTGAAATGCAAGGAGAGGCCTCATCTTTCCTCTTCCATGTCCGTTAGCAGCAGAACCGAGGACAAGCATAGGATTAGCTCACAGCAGAAAACTACAATATAAACCCAAGTTACAGAGGTATTACCATCCCTGGGGATTCCAGTTTTTGGATGAAATACATATTGGTGAGTTCCTGAAGGGCTTTCAGCTAATCACCCAATAGTCAACATGAACTAGATTTCTAATTTTTTCCTCTGTCAAGATTCCAAAGGAAATCCAGAAGTAGAACCTGGGCAGCAAAATTTGTTATAAAAAACAAAAGGCGAAACAACCGAGGACTACTTGGTCTTGTGTCTCAGTGCTAACTGCTACACCACACAGTAATTTCAGAATAAGCCCAGAAAACAGTCACTCTCAGAGAGAAGCTCACAAACCAGACAGAGCAAACACCAGTCCCAACAGGGTTAGCCTGTCAGGACTCCTCACCATCTCCTCTCAGATCTTTTAAAATCCCATCCCAGCCATCCCCATTTTGATTACTTGCAATCAAGAAAGGCCATTACCAAGCAAATGGGGTGTGTCTTCAACTTTGTCCACTGGATCTGAAAGAGGAAAGCAACACTCAGGGCTGTGGGAGCTGCCCCTCAAGAAAACATGCCTGCTGGCCAAGGACAGCAACAGCACTCTGACCCCCATTCTCACCCGGATGGAGGCCCTGTTGCAGTAGACCCGAGTAATGGCTAACCAGGTGGGCAGCTCCAGCACATTCTGTAGAACCTCTTCATCCAGCTCCAGGTTGGTCAGCTGACCCTCCCCTTTCAGGGTGCTCAAATTGATTTTGTCTGGGGAAAGATTCTTGGTGAACCTGAAAAGAGTAAAGGTAAGAAGCTATTATTTCCATGGAAATCCACTAAACGGGCATGATAGCCAACACTTTTCAATTTGGAGAAAAGAGAAAGTTAAAGAACAAGTCTGACTAATGACCACACTGTCTCTATGCCAAGTAAGATGTTAGGTCAGACCAACCATTCTACTCATTATTGTGTGACCTTTCTACTCAAGCACCTACAAAGAGGATTCTGGAGAAATGGCAGTGGCAACATAGCCTTTGTTATTTCTGAATCCCCACATTCAAACAGAGCAACTAGATAACACCACAAAAAGCCCACGGACAGTACCTATTACAAAACTAGAAGACAAATTATCCTCATAAAACTCCATATAAAGAGGGAAAAACATCAAGGCCCAGCAGACACAAGTGCTATAAGCCACTGTGCAGATCAACACAGAGGGAAAGCAATAGGGCCTCTGACAGACCAGAGGACGGAAGAAGCCCAAGCTAGCCAAGTTTTAAATGAAAAGCAGTGTGGTCCAATCTGATTGCAGAGACTAAAACTAATGGGGTTGAGTCCACTGCAAGGGGTCCCCAGGGAGGCCCAAAGGACCTGGAGCAGTCTAGCTTTTTAAACTCAGGGAACTAACCAAGGCTCCTTCCTAGGATAGGGCACCCACATTGAAAAGAAACTGCTGAGAGAAATCCAAATTGAGCAAGATAGGAAAAAGAGAAATAAAGATAAGAGATGGTACAGACAAAAGTGGGAGGGGGCAGTGGACTGACCAGGATATCTCAGAAAATAAGTCATACTTATTATGAAGTTAGAATGTGAAACAGTAACAGGCTAATTGCTGGCTTGTTAAGTTGGGTCAAATGAAATCCTAGACCCTTACACATACCTTTACTCATGTGATCAAGGAAGACCCCCCACACACGCCTACAGTCCTACAAATGAGCCTGAATCTCATCATGCTTTACTAGGTCCACCTGCTAATTTGTAGGAAATACAGAGGACAGAGGAAATCCCCGAAACTGCACCATAAGCAAGCAATCAGCAAAATGCAGACCATGGGAAACTACATATAGGTCAAGTCACCTGGACATAATTCCCACAGATCAGTCTTCTCAATTGTCTCACACTTAGTCTCTCCAGTCTGCTCATGTGCTCTTGCCTCCCCCTTTTCTGAAGCATTCTCCCCACAATTTGCCATTCAAGGCCCACTGCAAGACTTCTCACTGAGGCTTTTTCCCTCACTGCTGCAACTCACATGAAACCTTTTTTCTTCTACATCTCTGGAAGCTGCTACACACATTTCAGTCATAATCACAGAGGATCTTGGATAGTTTCTAATTCTCGCCTATGTAACCACCCCTGTGTGATTAGATGTGAAGTCCTGTGACATCAGAGGCTCAGTCTCAGCAGAGGACAGTCTCAGCTGTCTCTCCTAATCAAAATGGTCATCTGACACACCTACATACCTCTCAGCTAACTATCCTGCAGGCTACCTACTCCCAAGCTCCCTTCTCCCATCTTTCTGGTTAGATCAATGTAAGGTCAGATACTCACAGCGTATTTGTATGACAAATTGTCTATGACAAATCTCATGCCTGTAATTCTCATTGTTGCTGCCTCTCAGAGTCACTATTTTCCAACCCAATAATGAATTCTATTTTGCCCTCCGTCCATAACTATACTTAGTCCTTACATATATTAGATGCTAATAACTGACTTTAGAGTTACATATTGTTTACCGACTTGTATTTTTCACATATATCCTTTCCCATGACTAAGCTATATTTTAGTGATTTTGGTTGTCCTTGGACCATAAGATTGTGACATGCAAGAGTTGTATCCTCACCATTTTTTTCTATGGTGCCTAAAATGGTACTATGTAAAAAGGCTCTTTAACGATTTTTTTTTAATTTTTAATTTTTAATTTTTTATAAACATATATTTTTATCCCCAGGGGTACAGGTCTGTGAATCACCAGGTTTACACACTTCACAGCACTCACCAA
>NC_081561.1:32151729-32225015 GCF_022355385.1 Mustela nigripes | reverse complement strand
GAAATAGAAAGCCTGAACAGACCCATAACCAGTAAGGAGATTGAAACACTCTTTAACGATTTTTAAATGATAGTAAAAATTTTTTACTGCTTACCTATGAGACAAGGGATTAGGATCCACAGGAAAGTATTATCCACAGTACGAATAATACTTACTTGTCATGTTGGGAGGTGACTGTCGCGCTATTCATTATATTACTCTCTATACCTTTTTGTGCAGCAACTATTTCACAATAATTCTAAGATTTCTATCAATTACCTATTATATGTACTTGCTGTTGGGAGAGCTATTCCTCCATGGGTCTCTCACATTCCTACGTGTCTTGCTGAATATGCCAAAAATGCATGACCCTGACCACTGCTTACCCAGGCCACTTTTCAGGACTGTGTTTGAAAAGATCAGCTTTGGAAGATAAAGTAATATGCACCACCCTAGGACACAGAGCAGACTTGCTTATCACTTACTACAAAAACAATGGATTCCCCAAGTTCAATGCTCCATTCTTAGAACTTATGTGTAAACATCCATTTGGGCCACTCTAATGGGACTTGAGGGGGCAAGGGGAACTAATGCAAACATGCTTATGCTACTTCTGGACTATGAGTAATAAAGTCCTTGGTCTCTGATCCAGAAGTCTCTTGTACTCTGTCAGCATCGCATGAACTACAGCAGACTAATTATTAGCTTCTAAGTAGGTTAAAATAAAATCCTATACCCTTACACATACTTTTACTGACTTCAATTCATAAAAAAATGTTTAATCAACATTTACTGGGGGTATGAGCCAATTTTATTCTCTAGACCCAAAAGACAAGTTTCTTTCTCCACCCCCCTTTTTAAAAAAAATATTTTATTTTTATTTATTTGACAGACAGAGATCACAAGTAGGCAGAGAGGCAGGCAGAGAGAGAGGGGGGGGAGGAAACAGGCTCCCTGCCGAGCAGAGAGCCCGATATGGGGCTCAATCCCAGGGAGCTAAAGCAGAAGTTTAACTCACTGAGCCACCCAGGCGCCCCTCTTTCTTCCTTTTTTTTTTTTTTTAAGGTTTTATTTATTTGTCAGAGAAAGAGCACAAGCAGGGGGAGCAGCAGGCAGAGCAGGCCGAGGGAGAAGCAGGCTCCCCGCTGAGCAAGGAGCCCAAGGCGGGGCTCAATCCCAGGGCCCTGTGATCATGACCTGAGCCAAAGACAGCTGCTTAACTGACTGAGCCACCCAGTCATTCTGATAAAAACCATTTTTAAGAAAGGAAAGTAATAGGGACTTTTCAAGGATGTTCCTCTCTGAAAAAAAAGAGGAACATACTTTGAATGAAACATAAACAGTCAAAAGTAAGTTATACTGCATGTTAGCACTGACATTCTCCACGTGATTATACTAAATAAGCACCATATATCTAACTTCTACATTGTGTTCTATGCAAAACTATTTGAAGCTCCATATAAAATACGTTACTTTTCAAGCCTTGGAAAAAAAAAAGTATGAGATTGTGTTATAGTTCAACCTAACCTTGCCACTATTTAGGGTACTGTGTCTCAAACGATGGTCCTGTGATCACATGGGTAGAATCACTTTGGCATATGTTTATATTAACATGCAGATTATTGGGCTGCCCTCCAGATATGCTGCATCACATTGGGGACAGGAGTAAGGAATCTGCATTTCTCTAAAGTTTGGAAATGGTTTGAGTTTTCAGTTAACCAGCTAAAGTAATTCAGGGAAGGGAAAATGGGAGGCTCAAGATGGAAAAGAGATGCATAGTCAATTAATTCTTCAAGAACAGAAATGTTTTCAACTTCTATCCTTATTATAGCGTGGTGTTTAAGAGCATGGGCTTTAGAGTTAGACTTGGGCTCAAAACCTGGCTCTCTCACTTGCTAATGCTGTGACTAACTGTTCAGTCAACTTTACAGGACTGCTGGGATTATAGAGCTAACTAATAGACATTAAATATCTGGCATTTAAGTGCTCAATAAATAAACAGTAATCATTATTTCTGGATTCCATTGCTGTCTTTAGACAAGGATTAAATTATTATCTTTAAAAAAGGTTTAGGAGGCTTATATTATTATCCTAGGACTCAAGATGTCTTGAAGAGACAATCCCTCAGATCTCTATCTCAGTGTATCATCTTCCATTCCTAGTATGCCTATTTCTATCCTTTCTACCCAGGTGTCTACAAATTGAAATCTGGACATGGTTGAAACTGAATTAATGTTCTCTACAAAGCCTTTCCATTATATCCCACTCTGGCTCCAAGAATAGATTTTCACCTCTTGTCTCTCTAATACTACTGGGTTACAAGAGAACTGAGGACAGGGAACAAAATTATCAAGGAAGCTAGTAAAAAATCAAGCTTGTAAACAAATTAAAACCAACAAATTAAAAAACAACAAAAACAGGTCTATAGGTGGTAACCAGCAGAGTTCTATGAACTTTGTAACCATGTCATCTGGCAAATGACAGCACTGACTTCTTCAGGGCAGTTCTGTGGAGGAGAGAACCTTGTGACCAATTTATCCTGACAGTAACTGGGTGGACTGATCTTGGAAATAAGTGCAAGTGTGTGAACACCAGCCAGCCAGGACAACAGACTAATCTCAGTGAGGCCTGCTCACCAGCCTCTTGGCATACTACAAAACCCAGGAGAACCTGTCTTCCTGCCCCAAAGATCCAGATGAAAAGTGTTCACTTTTTTTTTTTTCCAGATGAAATGTGATCATTCATATTTCCAGGTAGGGCACAGGATAACCAACAGGATAAACTTCCTTTTATTATATAATTTTGGCTATCGGAATAAAGAATCTCTCTAGAGATTACATGCAGATCTGTGGACCACCATGACTATTCTCCCCTAACAGTAATAATGATAAATATTTGCTTTTTCATTTATCTTTTTTTTTAAGATTTTATTTATTTATTTGATAGACAGAGATCACAAGTAGGCAGAGAGGCAGGCAGAGAGAGAGAGAGAGGAGGAAGCAGACTCTCACTGAGCAGAGAGCCCGATGCGGGGCTCGATCCCAGGACCCTGAGATCATGACCTGCGCTGAAAACAGAGGCTTAACCCTCTGAGCCACCCAGGCACCCCCAACTTTTTCATTTATCTTTTAGTATTTACTTTTAGTATTCAACAAAAGATGGATAGCATATCATTAGCTTCTCAAAAAACGCAGTAAGAATTCCTCAACTGATTTCGACTGCATTTTATAGTAATAACAAAGAATAGGTAAAAAGGTAATCCACGGGGCCTGTTGTAGAGGATTGTGGAGGTTCGCTGAACCAAGGAAACCAGATCTGAGATCTGATCTGAAACCACTTTACTCAGCATCTGTGTTCCTAATTCAGGAATAGTATCACTGATTCCAGGGTTGCTGAAAAGGCTAATGGAAGCCTTCTATTTATTCCACTTCAAGTATGTGGGGAAACATTTTTCTGGCCATCTGTTACTGTTATAGAGCATAGAAGCTAAAATGAAACCAAGTTGGAGAAACAGATTTTGATCAGGTTTCATTTCTGCCAGGGGATTGCAATCTGCCAAAGAGACAACAGAGAAAGACTCTCCGACATCTTTGTGAAAATGTACCACATTAGGAAGTGAGAATTCTTAGACTTTCAGATTCACAGAATTTCAGAGTAGAAGGAATCTTAAACAATCATTTAGTCCAAATCTACAATCTGCAAATGGCCGGGAAGTTAAATGACTTGTCCAGCTAGCCAGTGGTAAAATCCTGCAATAAGTCAATGGCAGAAATGAGACAACCCCGCATTCACTCAATTTTCTACTCTGAAATTCAGTACTTTTATTGTTAGTAATACAGTAAATAAGTTGCAATAAACAGTCTGCTTCAGGTCCCACAGAAATTGAACCCCACAGGAGCAAAAATGTCTGCAAATACACTTCACTTCACTTCCTTCATTTCTTTTCCCACTAAGGTGATCACACCTCAGGCCTTGGTTTCTAAGCCTCCTACCCAAATTCATATCAAAGTATTTTCACCGCCCAGCCACACCACAGGTATATCTTTCAGCAAAAATATAACATATCAAGCCACTGATTAAACATGGGGTCCCTAAATCACCTAAACAAACCATCTCGACCACTAAAGTAGCTAACATTATTCCATCCTAGATAACACGCCGGAATACGCCATTCAGTCTTAGAAGTTTGCCCTAACAGCTTTTACTCTCAAAACTTAATACATGAACAGATATATGCCTTTCTTAGAAGAAAATGCTGTCCTTCTGGATTTTTGTTTTCAAAGTTTTTAACTGTTTCATTTAAGGTACAGTTTATATACAATGGCTTATTTCTGAACTTTGTATTTTGTTCTGCTGATCTACTTCATTCTTATGCCAATACCACACTGGCCTTATTATGGCAACTTCATTTTAGGTTTTGAAAGTGTAGTATAAACTTCATTCGGCTTTTTTCTCCAAGATTATTTTGGCCATTCTAGGTCCTTTTCATTTCTATATAAATTTTTTAATCAGTCTGCCACTTTCTGTAGGAGGAAGAAAAAAAAAGCACCTGCTGAAATTCTAATTGGGATTGCATAGCTGAATTTGGGGAGCTAACATATTAACAAAAATGAGTCAGCCTATCCTTGAACACAGTATACAATCATTGTAGGCATATTTATTTGGATCTTTTTTAACCTCTCTAGGCAATGTTCTGTAGTTCTCCATATGCATCTTTTCTATATATATATATATATATATATATATATATATATATGTATGTATGTATATACATATATATGTATAGTAAAGGACTATTTATTATTAAAGGAAATTGAAATGTTTTCTAGTTGTTTGCTGCTAGAAGATAGAAATAAAAGTGATATCTTTATATTGACTTTTTTTTAAGATTTTATTTTTAAGTAATCTCTACACCCAACATGGGGCTCAAACTTACAATCCTGAGATCGAGTCACACGCTCCACTGACTGAGCCAGCCAGGCATCCCTATATCCCTATATATTATTAATTCTAGTGGTTGTTTTGTAGGTTCCTTAGGATTTTCTTTTTTTTTTTTTTTTTATTTTTGTATTTGACAGAGAGAGAGAGATCACAAGCAGGCAGAGAGGCAGGCAGAGAGAGAGAGGGGGAAGCAGGCTCCCTGCTGAGCAGAGAGCCCGATGCGGGACTCGATCCCAGGACCTGAACCGAAGGCAGCGGCTTAACCCACTGAGCCACCCAGCCACCCCACCTTAGGATTTTCTATGTAAACAATTATATCTGTGAATTGAATTATACTTATTATGAAGTATAACAAGATTACACTTCTTCATTTCCAATCTTTGTAACAGTTGATATTTATCTATTAATCTTGTATGCTGCAACCTTGCTAAGCTAACTTATCAGTTCTAGTAACTTTTTTTTTAAAAAGCCATAAAATTTCTACATAGACATTCATGTTATCTGCAACATCTGTCAGGTTTCTGTTACCATGTTAAAGAGATGGGAAGTGTTTCCCTTCTCTATTTCTCTAAAGAATTTGTGTTAAATGAGTATTATTTCTTACTTAAATGTTCAAAAGAAGTCATCAATAAAACTGGATCTGGAGTTTTCTTTATAAAAAAAGGTTCTGGGCGCCTGGGTGGCTCAGTGGGTTAAAGCCTCTGCCTTCTGCTAGGGTCATGATCTCAGGTTCCTGAGATGGAGCCCTGCATCGGGCTCTCTGCTCAGCAGGGAGCCTGCTTCCCCCACTCCTCTCTCTCTGCCTGCCTCTCTGCCTACTTGTGATCTCTATCTGTCAAATAAATAAATAACATCTTTAAAAAAAAAAGGTTCTGATAACAAATGCAATTTCTTTAATAAGGCTACTCACATATTCTGTTTTCTGTTTCACTGCCAGTTCTGGTAAACTATGTTTTTCAAATAATTATGTGCATTTCATCTAAGTTGAGTTTTTTGACAAAAGATATTCATAACATCCCTTAGTACCTTTTAACATCTGTAAGATCTATCTATATACCCTCTTTCATTCCTCATAGTATTTATTATTGTTTTTTGATCAGTTTCACTAAAGGTTAATTTTGATATTAAAAAAAAAACTTCTGTATTATATTTCTCTGTTTTTGTCCTATTTTCAATTTCAGTGATTTCTTTTTTTCCTTTATTCTACTTACTTGGAATTTATTTTGCTCATCTTTTTCTAGCATCTTAAGTTGGAAACTTCAATCACTGATTTTTTTAACTTTTCCCTAATATAAGTTTTTAAAGCTATATATTTCTCAATACTCACTTTATCTGCTACATCCCACAAGTTTTAATATGTTGAATTTTCATTGCCAACTAGCTAGAAATATTTTCTAATTTCTTTTATAATGCTTTCTTTGACCGTGACCTATTTAGAAATGTATTTTAAATATTCCAAATTTGCAGAGCCTTTCTAGTTATATTATTGATATTGATTTTTAGTTTAATTCCATGCTATAGGCAGGGAACACACTATGTATCTTCTCAATATTATGAAATGTATTGAGATATATTTTATAATTTAGAGTGTGGTCTGTTTTGGTGAGCATTCCCAGTGCACTTGAACACACATTCTTCAGTTGTTACTTATAGTATTCTGTGTCAATTTGGCAAAGCAATGCATAATATTATTCAGATTTTTTTAAATAAGTATTTTTGTTTTGTTTTGTTTTGTTTTGAAGACTTTATTTATTTGAGAGAGTGAGACAGATTGCATATGCAGGGGAGAGGGGCAAAAGGAGAGGGAGAAGCAGGCTCCTTGCTGAGCAGAGAGCCCCACACGGGCTAGATCCCAGGACCCTGGGGTCACAATCTGAGCCGAAGGCAGATGCTTAAGCAACTGAACCACCCAGGCACCCCAGATCTTCTGTATCGTTACTTATATTTCTCAAGTTGTTCTATCAACTACTGAGGGAGGAGTATTAAAAACACCAAATTATAACTGTGGATTTGTCCTTTTCTGCTTTTAATTCCTTGGTTTAATTGTTGAACTTTCTGCTTTTGTTTGGTTTCATGTGTATTTTTTTAACTGTTCTTTTTTAAGATTTTATTCATTTGAGAGAGAGACAGTGCACACATGCACACACAGGTGGAGATGGGGATGGGGAAAGAGCAGAGGGTGAGGGAGAGAGAGAATCTCAAGCAGACTCCCCACTGAGTGCAGAGCCTAATGTGGGGCTTGATCTCCTGACCCCAAGACCATGACCTGAGCCAAAATCAAGTCAGATGCTTAGCCAACTGAGCCACCCAGGACCCCTTGTTTTATGTGTACTTTAGTTCTTTTTTTAGGTTCATATACATTAATGATTGTGTCTTTCTGATTAAATGCTCCCTTTCCTATGAAATGTTTATTTCTAGCAGTAAACTTTGTCTTGAAGTCTATTTTACCTGATGATAATATAGCTACTCCAGCATTCTTCTCTTACTGTTCACGTGGTGTACCTTTCATCATTTTCTCACTTTCAATCTGTGTTTAGCCCTTTTTCATCCAGTCTGACAACCTATGCTGGAATGGTCAATCCATTTACATTTAATGTAATTATTGATACTGGTTAGATTTTGGTTTACCATTCTATTTGCGCCATCCATTTTTCCCCCCTCAGTTCCTCCTTTACTGCCTTCTTTTTAGGTTAACTAATTGTTTTTAGTATCTCATTGTAACTATTTTATGGGCTTTTTAGCTGTATCTCTTTACATGTGTGTCAGAAAGACAGAGAGACAGATTGCTTTATGGAAACAATATGTAAACTTATCACAATCTAGTTACAACTAACATGGTACTACTTCACATAAGAATATAGCAACCTTTGCAAAATAGTTCATTTATTGCCCTTCACCTTTTGGACTAAATTGTCATATATATTACATCTATAGTAGTCCCCCTTTATCCACAAGGGCTACATCCCAAAACCCCCAGGGGATGCCTGAAATTGCAGATAGAACGGAATTCTATATATACTGGGGTTTTTTTCTATTAATACATAAACATGTATACGTTTATGTATTTACATAACATATATACATACATAATACATACATGAAAGTTTAATTTATGATTTAGGCACAGTACGAGATTAGCAATAATAATAAAATAGAACAATTATAAGTATATACTGTAATAAAAATTGTATGAATGTGGTCTCTCTCAAAATATCTTATTTTACTGTACTCACCCTTCTAGGGATGATGTAGAATGATAAAATGCCTGCGGGATGAGTTGAAGTGAGGTGACTGACGTAGGTACTATGACACAGCATCAGGCTACTACTGACCTTCTAATGACATGTCAGGAGGATAATCTGCTTCTGGACTGCAGGTGACCACAGGTTACCAAAATCATGGAAAGCAAAACTATGGATAAGGGGAGAGCTACTGTACATATGTCACAGACCTACAAAATAGTATTAATAAATACTATTAAAGACATAAATCTTGTCTTTTAAAGAAACTGAGAATAAAAAAAATCTAGGTGTCTCTTACACCTAGATTTCCAGTGTTCCTCTCTCTTTCCTATAGATCCCAATTTCCATCTGCCATCATTCCTCTTCAATCTGAAGAACTTTCTTCATTATCTTTTTTTTAAAATTTTTATTTATTTAACAGAGAGTGTTCACAAGTAGGCAGAGGCAGGCAGAGAGAGAGGGAAGCAGACTCCCTGCTGAGCAGAAAGCCTGATGCAGGGCTCCATCCCAGGACCCTGGGATCATGACCTGAGCCAAAGGCAGAGGCTTTAACCCACTGAGCCACCCAGACATGCCATTATCTCTTATCGTACAACTAGGATTCTCTCAGTTTTCATTTGTCTAAAAATGCCTTTACCTTCCATTTTAAAAAAATATTTAAGCTGGATATGGAATTCTAGGTTGAGAGCTTCTTTCAGAATTTTAAAGATATCATCCCATTGTCTTCTTGCCTCTGTTGTTATTGATGAGAAGCGTGCCCTTAATTTAGATCACTGTTCTCCTTTGTGTGATAAGTCATTTTCCTCTGGCTTCTCTCAAGTTTTCTCTTTCTCTTTTGTTTTTCAGCAGTATAACTGTGATGTACCTGGAACAGTCTTTGTATTTATCCTGCTTAAGGTTGACTGAGCTTCTTAAGATTCTATAAATCTGTTGTTGTTTTTTTTAAATACTTTATTTATTTGACAGAGAGAGACACAGGGAGAGAAGGAACACAAGCAGGGGGAGTGGGAGAGGTCAGAAGCAGGCTTCCCACCAAACAGGGAGCTGGATGTGGGGCTCAATCCCAGGATGCTGGGATCATGACCTGAGCCGAAGGTAGACGCTTAACGACTGAGCTACCCAGGTGCCCCTATAAATCTGTTTTTCACCATACTTGGAACTTTCAGCTATTATTTCTTTTTTAATAACATCCCTACTGAAATTAATTCACATACCATACACATATTCATTTAAAATATATAATTCAGGGGCACCTGGGTGGCTCAGTGGGTTAAAGCCTCTGCTTTCAGCTCAGGTCAAGATCCCAGGGGGGACACCTGGGTGGCTCAGTTGGTTGGACGACTGCCTTCGGCTCAGGTCATGATCCTGGAGTCCCGGGATCAAGTCCCGCATCGGGCTCCTAGCTCCATGGGGAGTCTGCTTCTCTCTCTGACCTTCTCCTCATTAATGCTCTCTCTCACTGTCTCTCTCTCAAGTAAATAAATTTAAAAAAAAAATCTTTAAAATAAAAAAAATTAAAAAAAGATCCCAGGGTCCTGGAATCGAGCCCCGCATCGGGCTCTCTGCTCCGCAGGGCCTGCTTCTTCCTCTCTCTCTGCCTGCCTCTCTGCCTACTTGTGATCTCTACCTGTCAAATAAATAAATAAAATCTTTTAAAAAAATAGAATAAAATAAATAAAATATACAATTCAACAGTTTTTAGTATATTCACGGAGTTGTGCAACCATAAGCTTAATCAACTTTAGAACGTTTTCATAGCCCTCTTCCAAAAACTCTTCTAAAAAACCCTGTACCCTTCAGCTATCATCCCCATTTTCCTTATTTCCCCTAACCTGATAACCATTATTCTGTTTTCTGTCTCTATAGATTTGCCTATCCTGGACATTTAATATAAACAGAATTATATAATACGTGGTCTCTTGTGACTAGCTTCTTTCACTTAGCATATTCTCAAGGTTCATCCATGTTATGACAGGAATCAGCACTTCTTTTCCTTTTTATGGTCAAAAATATTCCATTATATGGATACTCCACATTTTGTTTATCCACTCATCAGCTGATGAACATTTGGGTTGTTTCTTATTTGGGGGTATTATGAATATTGTTGCTATGAACATGCAAGAATGAGTTTTTGTGTGGACATAAGCTTTTATTTCTGTTGGGTAGGAATGGAACTGCTGGTAAAATGGTAACTCTAATTTACTTTTTCAGGAACTGCCTGGCTGTTTTCCTTAGTGGCTACACCATGTTACAGCCCTACCAGCTGTGTTTCATTAGAGTTCCAATTGCTCCACATCCTTACCAATATCTGTTATTATCTGTCTTTTTTTATTACAGTCATCCTTATAGCCATTGTAATTCTGATCTGCCTTTCTCTGATGGCTTGATAACATTGAGTATCTTTTCATATGTTTGTGGCCATTTATGCATCTTCTTTAAAGAAATGTCTGGGGACACTTGGATGCCTCGGTCCATTAAGTGTCTGCCTTTGGCTCAGGTCATGATTCCAGGGTCCTGGGATTGAGCCCTGCATTGGGCTCCATTGCTCTGTGGGGGGCCACTTCTCCTTCTGCCACTCCCCCTGAGAAGAGTGCTTTCTCACTCTCTCTGTCAAATAAATAAATAAAATTATTTGAGAGAAAGAAGAAGGAAGGGAGGGAGAGAGAGAAAAGAAAGGTCTATTCAGATCTTTTGTCCATTTTTAAATTGGGTTGTCTTTATTATTTAGTTGTCAGACATCATTTATTCAAAAAAAATTTTTGAAGATTTTATTTATTTATTCAATAGGGAGATAACAAGCAGACAGAGAGTCAGGCAGAGAGAGGAAGAAGCAGGCTCCCCACTGAGCAGAGAGACCGATATGGGGCTCGATCCCAGGACCCTGAGATCATGACCCAAGCTGAAGGCAGGGGCCCAACCCACTGAGCCACCCAGGCACCCCTCTTCAGATATTTTTATCTTGTTTTAGTTTTCTACTATAGCATAACAAATCACTCCAAACCTAGTGCCATAAAACAGTAAGCATTTTATTAAGTTCACAGATTTTGTGCATTAGAAATTCATTCAGGGGACAAATGGGATAGCTTTATCCTGTTTCATGAATTCTGGGGCCTCATCTGGGACACCATGAACAGCTGGGAGTTGGTATCACCTAGTGGCTTCTTCACTCACATGGTTGATTGCTGGGCTGAAATGTCTCAAAGGCCAGGTTCAGCAAGGACTGTTAATTGGAGCTCTGTGTAGCTGGGATGTTACTTCCAACTTGATTCTATTGGCCAAAAGAACATGTAGAATGGTAGATACTGCTGCAGCCATTTTTGGAAAATACAATCTGCCAGATGTCTTCTGTCTCCTTTACTTCTAGGACTCCAATTACACATATATTAGTATTGTCACACAGTTACTGACACTCTGTTTTTGTCTTTTAATCTTTTTTCTCTTTTCTTCAGAGTGGATAATTCCAGCCACTCTATTTTGAAGTTCACCAACCCTTTCTTTAGCCATCTCCAATCTGCTATAATCTAATAAATTTTTCATTTCAAATCAGTTCTAGATTTTACATTTGGTTCTTTTTATAGCTCCCAGGTCTCTGCTGAGATCCTCTATCTGTTTATCTTTTATTACCAAGTTTAATGTCCTTGTTTGATAATTCCAACATCTGAGTCATCTTGGGGTCAATTTCTATTGACTGCTATTCTCAACAATAAGTCACATTTTTCTTCACTGCACATCTAGTCGTTTATTATTATATAGTAGACATTATTGAAATTCTAAATTCTGTCAATCTTCCTCTGAAGAGTGAATTTTATTCTACTGGGAAATTAACTTGGCTAAATTCATACTCCAAACTGCCTCCCGGACAAGGGGCAGCAACTAAACCTCTGTTCAATTTATTCAGCTTTCCAACTACTGCCTTTTCTAGGCTCCATTAAGTCTTTCCCCATGCATGTCAAGGATTTGGACAGAATTTAAAAGCAGATTTTAGGGCTCCCTCTTCTGTTGTTCCCTCCTTTCTGATATTTCTCTCCTCATTCTCCAGTCCCTCTTACAGTCCTGAATTCCATCCTCCAACTCACCAAACTAGTAAAACTGTAGACATTTGCTTGAGTTCTAGCCACCACCCACCATGCAAACTTGGGAGTATCCTCAGGCAAAAGAATTGTGTAAGTGAGAATCAAGTCTGGTACAGTTCCCATCTTTCAAATTTCCTATCGATTTCTGCCAGACTCTCCAATGTCTTCAAGTAGTTATTTTTTAATATACTGTCCAGAGTTCATAACTTTTATCCTGGAAAGGGCTAGGTCAATATAAGATACTCCTATATTATTAGAAGTAGAATCCTTTTCTACTAGATCTCATTGGTATTGTATCGTCTCCAAGAGGGAACCATGATGTGAGTTACCAAAAACACATATGACCAGATGTACACAAATGTACTCCCTCAGTATGATAGCTGGCTCAGTATGATAGATGGTAATAGATAAATCATCCTCTTGGTCTGCGAGTGAAGTGCTCATCATAAAAAATTGCAACAGGGGCACCTAGGTGGCTCAGTTGGTTAAGCATCTGCCTTTGGCTCAGGTCATGATCCCAGGGTTCTGGGATTAAGCCTGGCATCAGGCTCCTTCCTCAGCAGGGCGTCAGCTTCTCCCTCTCCTTGCTCTTGTTCTCTCACTTGCTCATTCTCTCTGTCTCAAATAAATAATCTTTTAAAAAGTTGAAAAAATTGAAACAATATAAAAAAGTATAAAGAGAAAAATAGGTATAAAGGAAAAAATGAGTTAACACTTCATAGAATAAAATAGAATTATTTTATATATATTTTTCTAAAACTTGCTTTTATTTTCAATGAACAATGTATCTTGGGCATTTTACACTGTCAAATTTTTAAGTACTTTTTAATAATTGGGGAGTTATCTATAAGCAACATCTCTGTATGGAAAATTAGAATTTATTTAATAGAGTCTCTACAGATTGCTCTTTTATACTAATTTCATTAAAAGGCTTATAGGTTTTTCTTACTTGATACCTTCTATAGGATGACCTCATAAAAGTGGAATTGTACATTTTTACATTTTGACAGATTTGCCAAATTTTCCTCTACAAACATGATACTAATTCACACTCTCTGTAATTGTAACCAATCATACACATTTCCCCACACCCATAGTAGCAGTGTAGTCAATGACTTGAAGCACTCACTTTTACCTTACCTTCCCATCCCAGTAGGAGGCCAGTTGATATTCTGGAGACTGTGGAGAGCTTTCTTAATGTTAAACAGTAGCCCTGATGAACATTCTAATTCCCTTCCTAAGCCCAGAGCCTTATTAAAACCCAGACTGTTTAGCTGAAGCCCTAATACCTTGTCTGATTTCAGCCAGTCCTTTTTTCTTCTTCTTCTTCTTCTTCTAAGATTTACTTCATCAAAGTAATCTCTGAACCCAACATGGGGCTTTAATTTAACAACCCCAAGATCAAGAGTCACATGCCACACCAACTGAGCCAGCCAGGTGCCCCAAGCCAGTCTTCTTCTAGAACTGAATACTTGCAATCTGATCCACTAGCAAGGGTCTAGGCATGTAAGGCATGTTACATATGGGCTCCTCATCTAATTGACTGTTAACACATTTGAGTACCACTTGAAATTATGGCTGTAACTTCTTTTCCAAAGTCCTTTCCACAAACCTTTTCCCTGGACATCCTAGAATTAGGACGAAGATAGTGGGGGCTCCTTGCCAACTGTAACTCAGAAACAGCTGCCCCCTTCCCTCTCAATTCTTTAGCTATTCAGTTCCCACACTGACTGGGTCCCAGATTCTCTCCCCTGAATCAGCCCTAAAGATACTACACGTCATGTCCAAAGTCTTGGCAAATCTCAGTTTGTTAGAAACATTCCTTGTCATCCTAATATATTCCCTTTAATTTCCTTTGTATTTCCAGGTCTTGACAATTCCCAAAACACATCAACAGTAGAATTAATGAAAACTGAGTATTACAGTTCTAATTTTAAGACTTACACCTGGGCTCTTGGATTCATCAAAGTGAAACTGTAGCTGCTAATGCTCAGAATAGGCACTGCTGGTCATTCACTACTGAATGTGAACAGATATTTCTTCATGGCATAGCCTCGAACAATTATTTAAAGAAGTATGGCATATAAATTATCTGAGCTTTGAAAATTGCTCAAGAAGGAAACTGAGGAAGAAAGATTTCATACGCGAGGCTGTCCTTAATTTTTGAGCAGAACTGGCCTTAACGTTTGCTTATTTTAAGAGGCAGAGACGGCTCTGGGCACCTGGGTGTCAGAGTTGGTTAAGCATTCGACTCTCGATTTTGGCTCAGGTCTTGATCTCAGGGTCCTGACTTCAAGCCCCGCATTGAGCTCCACACTGGGCATGGGGCCTATGTAAAAAGGGCGGGGGGGTGCCGAGACTGTTCAAAATGAGTCATGTTTCACGTCTGCTGGTGAAAGAAAAGCTTTAGCAATTGAGTAAGAATGCTCATTAATGTTTACTACTTTGAGTAGTTTCCAGACGGAGATCATTGAATGAACAAACACCTAAGACAGTAGCACAATGACTGACTGAAGTAAACAGGTTCAAACTGTATAAGTAGCTGTGGAGGAAACAAAGAAGAGCTTAAAATAAAAACGAAGGTCTCTAACTCTAAGGAGGGCTATGTACTCCTCAAGAGTTAGAACTGTTTCACTTAGTGTCTGGCGCAAAGTCTAGCGTAAGAATGCTCAGTTAATGTTTACTGACAATAATCCAAAGCAAATATATGGTAACTGTGACATAGATGGAATGAACTAAAGGGTATATCCAACAATCCAGCCACATTCTTCCACACACTGTAAACCAACTATAATACTCTAATGAACCGGACATGTTAAACCAGATTTAAGAGTGTCGTATATAAACACGGAAATAAATTTATCTGTGACGCCGAGAAAAAAGGCACACCCTTCCCATTAGAGACAATAAAAAGTGCCAGGTTTTTAAGAAGAAGAGAGAGATTAGTATATTCTAAAAGCCCTTTCTAGGGGTGCCTGAGTGGCTCAGTGGGTTAAAGCCTCTGCCTTCGGCTCAGGTCATGATCCTAGGGTCCTGGGATCAAGCCCCACATTGGGCTCTCTGCTCAGCAGGGAGCCTGCTTCCTCCTCCCTCTCTCTCTGCCTGCCTCTCTGTCTACTTGTGATCTCTGTCAAATAAAATAAATAAAATCTTAAAAAAATTAATTAAAAAATAAAAAAATAAATAAAAGCCCTTTCTAGAAGATTTAAAATTAAAAAAAAAAATCAGGAAAAATGAAAAAGGAGGATGATATTTCTCTGAGAACAAAAATTATTTTTAAAATAATAGCTAACATTTAATGATTGCTTACTTATTCCAGACACTATCCTAATATTCCAGACAATGTCCTAAACTGCACTTTGTTATGCATTTTAATTAATTTATTTCTCTCAATATCCCCATGATATAAATGAAAACTATTATCTCTATTCTATAGTAGAGAACTGAAGCATAGAAAGGTCAAATAACTTGCCCAAGATCATAACAAGCTAAGATTCAAAATCAAGCAGTATGGCTCAAGAACTTGCACCCTTAACTACACTATACCATCTCTCTGACTTCTTCCCCCCATCTCTCTCACTTTTAACAAAATCAAAAGAGTTACAGAGGTTTGGAGTTTCAATTGCCTTAGACCCAGATCAATGGCAACAGAAAACAAGCTGAGCCCTATCTAGATGCCTGGACATAGTACACAGGCATCTATGATCCAGCCTCTATCTTTCCAATATTGTCTCTTGCCACATCCCACCCTCAAACCCTACATTCCAGTGACACAGAACCATATGCAGTCTCTTAAAGGTCTCCTTCTGTTTCTCAACTCAGTACCATTACTCATGCAGATCCCTCTGCCCGTGACTATCTGTGGCCCCCAGACTCCACAGATACTTCTTAATGCCTTACTGGGCTTACTGTTTACAGGTCTGTTTATTGCTGTAGGCAGCTGAGTCCCTGAAAGGGAATCTTGTCTCATTTGTTTTCGAGTTGCTAGTACTCAGCATACAATTCAGGTGGTCAGTAATAAGTTTCCTGATAGAATCAATGAATAAATGATCTTAAAAAGAGTACACAAAGGCAGCCCAGGGTATGGGGCTATCTGAGGGGAAGGCTAGACTCCTATCTGAGAATGGCTGACATACCACCTGCAGCTGACCATCCAACTATCTTGTAGCACATCTTCCTCAGAGAGACTGAGGACCCTCTCCTGTGGGTTCAGAGGACTAAGGAGCCACAGCCAACTTCACCTGAAAGGAAGGGAGACGGTGAGGACTCTGCTGAGGTCCAGGAAAAGGATATCTTAGAAGACACTGCCAGACCTCTAATTTCACATCAGCTTCTGTTAAGACATTTTCTTAAGTGAAATGTATTCCTGAACTGCAGTTCCTACTTTCACTAAGTTAAAAAAACAAAAACCAAAACAACAACAACAAAAACCCCACAGATTTCAAGAAAAGAAAGAAGGAAACAAAAAAGAAAATGAAAGATTTTTCTTAGGAATGGGAAGTGGATGTTTTCAGCTCTGCCTGAGAAAGCACTAGAGCAGAGGGCTGAAGACACTCAGCTTGAACGAATTTAGCCAATCCTTATCTGGATTTTCTATATATCGGAATTCTCCAACTTTCAGAAGACTCATACATGCCACAAATGGCTGTCCAATCTCCTGCCCCACCCCAACTGCCAAAGAAGCAATTTTTGGAAAATCAAAAACAAACTGGGAATTTCCAGAGTATTTGCGGTACCAAATGCTATGAAATTAAGAGTAACTTAGGGGAGCTGACCCTGTGGGACATATTCTGAATTAGAACTGGTTTAGTTAGAGTAGGATTCCTTCAAAAATACATTCTCTACATTCCCTTCCTGACTTAGCTGAAATTATATATCCTAAAGAAATGGGAATTGGGAGCAAAAGCAAGAGGAGCAGGGCTACAGGTAGAATTGGGGCAACAGGGTGCATGAGGAGGACCTTAGGAGATGGGAAAGACATCAAGGGAAGAAAGAGTGTATTAAGAGCAAACTTCAGCTGATTTAGAATTTAGTCTAAGTCAGTGATTCTCAACACTAACAGACTCAACTCCGCGAGTGGCACTGCCAAGAGTGACAACATTTTCTAAAATATTGACAAACATTTGATAAAGTTCAAAACAATCCTCCCCCCATGGCAGTTGCAGTCTAGAACACTCCCTATAGTTTAAAGTTTACAATATTTTGTGTCTATTACAACAGAATTAGGTTCTAGGTTTACATAATTTAAATGGGTAATTAACCCATGCATCTAACAAATATTCAAAATTCAAAAAGGACAAAGAACAATGCTTCTTTATGTGAGATTATTGTGCAAACTGGATATCAGCCTCTCTAGCCTGCTAACTAAACGCTGGCCACATCCCTTAATCACAACCACACAAAGTTCTGCTGAGATACAATGATCTCAATGATCTAAAAGATCTTACTCCAAGAAATGGGAGAGAAAAAACTTAACCTTCTTCTCTATCTCCACTCCTCCTTCAAATGGTTCCCTAACAACCAAGACCCTGGTGGGCTAACTTAGAAAACTACTTGACACACTATTTCTACTGAAATACATACTCCAAACCCCAAACTTAGAAATAAAATTGGAGAACATACCACTTTCATAAGTCAGAGACTTAAACACACTGATTTCTCACCATCGATGTTCTAATTTTTTTTTTAAATGATAAGCTGACATCCAAGCTACATACGACCAACGCACTATAAGGACTAAGTATACATGTAAAATTATCACTGCTGTGGGCAAATAAAAAAATGTCAATCCAACAAGTATTTTATAGTACATCTAGTCCTTATTTTTATGGCAAGAAGGTAAAAACAACATACTCTTTACCTAAGTTCTAATGTGTATTACTTTAAACTTAAGTTTTCCCCTTTACTATAAATACTGATTGATTATACTGCTTTAAATACTGGAAAATATTCTTTAGTATCTATAATCAGCATCAGCAGCAAATACTTGCCTCATGACACAAAAATAAAAGTTCCCTTAACAATCCTGGGTGAATTGGGTTTCCTTGTCCTTCTGCTCCCCCGACTACTATTCCCATTACCCACATCTAAGGCTCCTTAAATTCCAGCCATGCACTCCCACTCCACACACCTCCTGCACCACTCAAAGCACCCTCAAACTCTCTGGTTTTCAAAGCAGCCAAAGGACCACAGTCGCTGCCATCATGGAGGGTGTAGATAATTGAGTTGTGATGAAAAGAATCTTTTGGGGGGCACCTGGGTGCCTTAGTTAAGCATCTCCCCTTGTCTCAGGTCATGATCCCAGGGTCCTGGGATGAAGCCCCCTCATCCCCAAAGATGAGCCCCCTGCTCAGCAGGGAGGCTGTTTCTCCCTTTCCCCTTCCCCCCAACCCATGTTCTCTCTTCCTTGCTCTGCTCTCTCTCTCAAATACATAAATAATCTAAAAAACAAAACATTTTTTCTTTCAATGATTAAAGCCATACTTATAGGTGAAGACAACTAAATGACCGCTGATTTTTTTTTTTCACTCTAAGAATACAGTATATGATTATGCTATGTTCTTAGGTTATGTATAAGTACATCCACAAAGGACCCAACCTCGTTATATATTTCAGTTATTTCACCTATGCTGAGGTCAAAGTTTCCTCTGTAGTATGCCTTGATATTAAAAAAAAAAAAAAGATAAACAGAAATAGCCCTTGTTTGCTTCACTCCTTAAGCATTGATACAAAGAACATCCATCTCCACCTCTTTGTATTACAAGGTTAAACGTAATTTCTAAATATTCAAAGGTCTACTGGGCGCCTGGGTGTCCCAGGCGTTAAGCCTCTGTCTTTGGCTCAGGTCATGATCCCGGCATCCTGGGATCAAGCCCTGCATCAGGCTCCCTGCTCAGTGTAGAGCTGCTTCACCCTCTCCCACTCCCCCTGCTTGGGTTTCCTCTTTCGCTGTGTGTCTCTGTCAAATAAACAAACAAACAAAAAAATCTTCCAAACAAACAAACAAATAAATAAATGTTCAAAGGTCTAATTTTTTAGATATGTTAGGCACAATCTTAAAGATGTTGAAAAGTATGATCTTCAGAAACTAAAAGCAATCTCTCTTGAGTAACTTAAACAAATACTAGATAAATAATAATAGTCACTGTTTACTGAATACTTTTTCAGGACCACTTTTATAAATCATTTTTAATCCTCAAAACCACATTGTCCATTACTATCCCCCATTTTACAGATGAGTAAACTGAAACTTCAAGAAGTTAAAAGACTTGCAGAATACATAGCTTGTAAGTGGCAGAGTCAAAATGCACAGCCACCTTTTGGAATCCAAAGTCCTGGTTCTTTCTGCTACATTGACGTGCCTCTCAATCAGTTTTTCAAAGCAGGTAATTTCATTGTGAGCCATACATTAAGCTGCTGTGTATCAGATACAGTACAACAGTACTGCTTTAAATTTTTATTGCTTTTAAATGCTACTTTTTAAGGGGCGTCTGGGTGGCTCAGTGGGTTAAGCCGCTGCCTTCGGCTCAGGTCATGATCTCAGGGTCCTGGGATCGAGTCCCGCATCGGGCTCTCTGCTCAGCAGGGATCCTGCTTCCTCCTCTCTCTCTCTGCCTACTTGTGATCTCTCTCTGTCAAATAAATAAATAAAATCTTAAAAAAATAAAATAAAATAAATGCTACTTTTTAAAACACAAGACAATGTTTTACAAAAGACCTTGGAAAGCTATAAAGACTGTAATACAAAAGCTATGAAATTCAAATTTTAGTTCCTTTAGTAAAGATGAAATGGTATATAAATGGGGTGCCCAGCTTACAGAACAGAATGAAACTATTATCCAGGGTAGTCTGAAGATCAAATATTTAACAAAAACCCAAATGCCTGAAGAACAGTATCCCCTTTCTCTTAATGCACATGACTGCTATTCTGACAGGGAACTAAGCCTCAGATCCATCCCAAGTAAGAAATGTTAAGTGTTAGGGGTGCCTGTGTGGCACAGTCAGTAAAGCAGTTAAGCACCCAACTCTTGGTTTTGCCTCAGGTCATGATGTCATGGGTTGCAATCTCATAGATTGTGAGATCAAGCCCCGCATCCAGCACCAAGCTAGTGTTGCATACCTGCTTGAGTTTCTCTCCCCCTCTGCTCTCCCCTACCCCCGTACACATTTTCTCTCTCTTTCTCTCTCTTTCTGAAATAAGTCTTAAAAAAAAAAAAAAAAAGTATGCTATGGGTTAGCAGTCATAAATTATCCTAATTATTTTTACTGAACCTAATTTGAACAGTGCTCCAAAAAGATGTTTTCAATGTTCTGACATTTGCTTGTGGCTAAAATTTACAAATAGATCAGAACTTGAAAACTAAACATAGGCAAAAATAAAGTGGCCATCTGGTTTATCTCAGATGAAGTAAAAAAAATTTTAAAAACACATCCATCAAAATGGCTAAAATGAAAGAGATGAAAAATACCAAGTGTTGGCAAGGATGTAAAGCAACCAGAACTCTCAAACACTCAAACTCTCAAACTCTCAAACACTTCCAATGGCAGTGCAAGTTGGTATAAACACTTTGGGAAATTGTTTAATATTATCTATTACAATTTTTTTAAAGAATTTATTTATTTATTTGACAGAGAGAGATCACAAGTAGGCAGAGAGGCAGGCAGAGAGAGAGAGGAGGAAGCAGGCTCTCCGCTGAGCAGAGAGCCCGATGCGGGACTCGATCCCAGGACTCCGGGATCATGACCTGAGCCGAAGGCAGTGGCTTAACCCACTGAGCCACCCAGGCGCCCCTATTACAATTTAAAATGTTCATATCCTACAACCCAGAAATCCCACTCCTATGCATATCCCCGAGAGATACGTGGACACTTGTTCACCAGAGGACATATACTAGAATGTTCTAGCTGCACTATTCATCATGGCCCTATACTGGGAAACTAACCAAATGTCCATTGATAGTAAAGTATATAAATAAATTGAAGTATAGTCGCATAATAGAATACCATACAGCAATGAAAATGCAGAATCTACAACTTGATGCAACAACAGGGTTTAATCTCACAAAAACTGGGGTGCCTGGGTGGCTCAGTGGTTTGAGCCTCTGCCTTTGGCTCAGGTCATGATCTCAGGGTTCTGGAATCAACCCCCACATCAGGCTCTCTGCTCAGCAGGGAGCCTGCTTCCCCCCCTCACCTGCTCTCTGCCTACTTGTGATCTCTCTCTCTTTCTCTCTCTCTCTGTCAAATTAAAAAAAAAAAAAAGTTTCATTTAAAAAAAGTTAATCTCACAAAAATGTTGAGTTAAGAAGACAGACACAGAAGCATACATATGATATGATTCCACTTATATAAAGAACAAAAAGAGGGAGACAAACAATAAGAGACTCTTAATCTTAAGAAACAAACTGAGGGTTGCTGGAGAGGAGGTAGTGGGGGGATGGGGTGGCTGGGAGATGGACATTGGGGAGGGTATGTGCTATGGTGAGTGCTGTGTATTGTGTAAGACTGATGAATCACAGATCTGTACCCCTGAAACAAATAACATTATATGAAAATAAATAAAATAGAATAAAATAAAACAAAAACAGACAAAACTAATCTGTGTTGTTAGAAATCAGGATAGTGGTTTACCCCTTAGTAGAGACAATGACAGAAGACAACACAAGAGGGTGCTAGCAATACTTTTCTTCATATGGATGCTGGTGACAAGAGTATATTTAATTTGAAATTAATTCAGTAGATGAGAAGTGTACAACAGCCCAGGAGTAAAGAGAATCAGAGAACCTACCTTTGAATCTCAGTTCCATCAACTACTACATGATTTTTTGCACAAGTTGCTTAACCTCTCTGGGCATCATTTCTTCAACTATAAAGTAGGCCTAATAATACTTCATAAGGTTAGCCTGAGAATTACATCATTATAAGACTTGTAAAGTGCTTATTCACACAGTTGGTTATTATTAAGTATTTGCTAAGTTAAAAAAAAATGCTTTATTCCACAAAAAAAATGTGGAAAGGAAACAAAGACATGTATGATTTGACCATTACTGGAAAATGAACAATTATTTAGGAAATAAAGGTGATAATAAGCAAAGTCTAGTATAAAGGAAAACCTGGAAGTTGAGACTACTTCTACAAACCTTCACCTACACAGACCCTGGGCCAGAAGTGGACCTCTCTCAGCCTGCAGCTCCCCACTGTCCCCTGGGGGCTGACCAGGATGATCTCTTCAGAAAAATGAGTAATAATGAGGGGAGGCACTGATCAGGAACTAAGAGGGCTGAGTTCACAGTAGGCTCTCTTATTCTCCAAGGGGACTATGAAATCTTGTATGCTTCTGCATTTCACCTAGTACTTACGTTTTTCAAAATCTATCATGTCTATCAGCTGTGCCTCTGTCCCTCAGAATCATTTCCTATAGCTATTTAGAGTAAATAATTAAGACTTCTGGTAGGCCAGAGGGAGAAGCAGGCTCCCCACTGAGCATGGAGCCCAGTCTGAGACTCCATCCTAGGACCCTGGGATCATGATTCAAGGTGATGGCAGATGCTTAACCGACTGAACCACCCAGGCATCCCAAGACTTCTGGAAGGTTTCTAAAAGAACGAGTCAGGGGGCGCCTGGGTGGCTCAGTCAACCGGGCATCTGCCTTCAGCTCAAGTCATTATCCTGAGTCCTGGAATCCCTGCATGGGGCTCCCTGCTCCTCAGGGAGCCTACTTCTCCCTCTCCCTCTGCCTGCCGCTCCCCCTGCTTGTGCTCTGTCAAATGAATGCATAAAATATTTTTAAAAAATAATTAAGATAAAAGCCAGTCAGGTGGGTTACTGCATCCATACCAGGGTAGTATCCCTAACTTCAATGATCATATAGTTACTCTTTACATAACTACCTACTTACATAGCTACCTACTTACATGCTAGTCATTATAATACTTTATCCCCAATCCTCAAAAAATTCTGCTATTACATGGTATTCTTCCTTATTCTCACCTTTTACAGATAACAGAACCAGCTCAAAAAGGCTGACCTGTTCATTAAGTGACAGAGCTGGAAGGTGAATCAGGCTTCTCTGGCTCCAGAGTCCATGCTCTTTTCCCTGAGCCATAGTCCCTTGACTTACATTGCAATCAATCATATTTCTTCTTATGAAAGGTCATTAACTAAGGTGAGCTAAAACAAGAATAATCTAATGTAGTAAAAAAATCAATTCTGGGGCGCCTGGGTGGCTCAGTGGGTTAAAGCCTCTGCCTTCGGCTCAGGTCATGATCCCAGGGTCCTGGGATCGAGCCCCGCATGGGGCTCTCTGCTCAGCAGGGAGCCTGCTTCCTCCTCTCTCTGCCTGCATCCCTGCCTACTTGTAATATCTGTCAAATAAAATAAATAAAATCTTTAAAAAAATCAATTCTGGATTTCTTTTTAAATGATTACTTTTGTTTCTAAGTAAAGGTCTTCTCCTGGGCCTATTTAAGTTATGTGTACTACATGTGCATTGAAGTTATGTGTACTACACAGCAGTCATCCAAACCATATAAAGCCCTTAAAAAATGTTTACATTTCTTCCCTGCTGAACCCCCAGTGCCCAGATCAGGGCCTGGCCTGGAGCAGGGACTTAACAGAAATATCCTGAAGACCACCTCCCTCAAATCTTATTTACCAAAATACTAATAAAGAAGATGCATTCCAACAAAACACTATTAATATCCAGAACTTCACATCCAAAATTAAACATAAGAGTCACTGGGCTATCCTTCCTGCTGTTAAGACACTCTCCTCCAGGTCAAGTGGCACTGTCATCATAAACAAATCATTATTAAACACCTACAAATGTTTGTTTAACATAGTAACTCAGTATACCTTCTCTTCTCCTTCCCAGTGAGATTTGGCAACCCACAGAAACTGTAATTCCCCTCCAGGCAGGCCAGCTTTTGTAAGTGTCACAGAGACAATACAGAGATACAAATGTCATACTTGATTAGGCCACTTTTCCAGGATAAACAAACAGAAAGGTGCAAGGAGTGTGACCTGTCCCTCAACCAGATCCAAGTCCTACCATCTTTTCCTGGAACCCTGATAATGCAGCCCCAAATAACCTTTTCTTCCTCTTCCTCCTCAGTTAACCACATAACACTGAGGAAACCAGAAATTTCTCCCAATGTCTGTCATGCCTATTCCTACTTCATCTGAAAGAGATACTCTGTTCACTAAGGATCCACTGAATATGTCAGCATACATTATTAAAATTTTTCTTAAAAACTCTAAACTCATTGAGAGTGCACAGAACATATGTGCATTAAAGGAAAAAACACCAGAATTAGAAAGCTGGGTTCTAGGGGCTCCTGGCGGGTTCAGTCAGTGGAACAAGTGACTCTTGATCTCAGGGCTGTGAGTTTAATCCCTGGGCTGGTTATAGAGATTACTTAAAAATAATAAAATCTTAAAAAAAGAAAGAAAGCTGGGTTCTATTCCACCACATTACCTTTCACTGCAACTTGGGAAAGTTGTTTGTCCTCTATAGGCTTTAGTTTCCTCAGACATAAAATTAAAGACTGGAACTAGTCAGGGGTTATTCACCTAATTCCAGGATGACTTGCAGGATTCAGCATGTGCTTTTGGGCTTTATAACTCTCCCCCAGAATTCACATTTTTAAAAAACCTGTTTGCATATGCAGATTTTTCTGAAGAAGTCTATGGCTTATATCAAATTGTCACACAAGTCATGTCCCAAAAGATAACTATAGCTCATGGGTTGTTTCCCCACCCCCAAGATATTTATTTATTTGACAGAGAGAAACAAGGAGAGAGGGAACACACGCAGGGGTAGTGGGAGAGGGAGCTGCAGGTTTCCCACGGAGCAGGGAGCCAGATGCAGGGCTTGATGCTGGGCTTGATCCCAGGACTCTGGGATCATGTCCTGAGCCAAAGGCAGACACTTAACTTGCTGAGCCACCCAGACGCCCCTATAGCTCATGTTTTACTACATGCTAGGCACTGTGCTGTCTTTACATATATTTAACCCTCAAAATAACCATCTGAGGGGTGCCTGGGTGGCTCAGCCAGTTAAGTGTCTGCCTTTGGCTCAGGTCATGATCTCAGGGTCCTGGGATAGACCCCTCGGTGGGGCTCCCTGCCCAGGGTGGTAGTCTGCTTCTCCCTCTCCCACTGGCCCTCCCCGCCACTCATGCTCTCTCAAATAAATAAATAAAATCTTAAAAAACAACAACAGCAACAAAAACCCTTTGAGTTAGAGTACTATTATTATCCTCATTTTACAGTTGAAGAAAGTAAACCAGAAAGAGTTGGGCTCTTTTAAACACAATCCTGTATCAGGTTAGATCATCTCTAAATCCTAAAATCCTCTGCTTCTGTTTATTGAAATTAAGTTTTCCTTTAAATTTTCTATACCATTTCACAATCATTAGTCCTACTTTTAAATCTTTATACAGAACAACCAAACTCGTGCAACACCCAGAAGAATGCTATCTGAAAAAGAATTTATTAGGAAGTTAATCCTAGTAAAGGGTCCAAAGGCACCTTCCAGTTCTAATTTTAGTATATGTGCTGCCGAAGAGAGCACCACCTTCCAGTTCTAACCTCCAATCTGCTTTTACTATTATAACATGGTTACTAACCAACAAATGTATCTCAATCTAAATATTAATTAAAGTCTAAAATCAAAGTAAGAGTAAACAAGCCAGAGTCTCAGTCAGAAAAGGCGATTCAGTGGCAGCAGAAGGGTCTCACATACCACTCATCCAGGCAACGGAAGACCAGTAAGATACAGCAGTGCAAGGGCCCTGTGTCCCCGGTTGACTGACTCCGCCCCCTACTCCTACCTCGTTGGAAAACCACTAGCGTGTACAAGGCTAGAACCACTCTCCCCTTGACATACAAAGGCTGGCTGAAAGTATTAAGACATTCCCAACACCTGTCTGGAATAAGGAGTGAAAACTAAGTGGGGGGAGACAGAGGAAGCGTGCAAGCGACGAAGAGGTGATCTGCTTGGCGGTGTGGGACTTGAGTAGGAACTGAGCCGTGGGGCAGTGGGCCAGGAGATCCTTGAGGGTCGGGAGGCTTAAGGAGGCTGCGAGGGTCGAGAGGAAAGCCCGGGGCACTCCAGCAAGGGCAGAAGCACCCTGCACCGGAGGGCACAGGAAGAGGGAAGAACAGAGTGGTGACAACGGTCGGGGCCGGCGGCACGGGCCGGAGACTGTCCTGCTCGAGTTGAGGCGAGGGCCGCCAAGGAGTCCCAACTCGGGCGAAGGATGGGGAGAGCGGCCCAAAGGAGGGCGTACGGAGGAGGGACGAAGTGGGTTAGGAAGGGCCCCGGGACGGCTGGGGGACGGCGCTGGCGCTCTCACCGGGACAGGTGCTTCAGGATCTGCTTCTTAATGATCCCAGCCATGCCGGAGCCGCGGCCCGCGTGGAAGGCAGGCGAGCAGCTCTGGCCTCCTCAGTCGTGAAGAGGCGGCCCCTCACCTCGCCGCGGCTCGGGGACCGGATGCCGCCGCCGCCGCCGCCGCCACCACCACCGCCGCCGCCATGGCGCTCTCGTGCCCCTGCCTCGGCGCCGGGAGCTCCGCCACGATCCCACCCACCCGCGCGGCGCCGCGGCAGCTGGCCCGGAGCGACGCGGAGATCGCGCGCCGCCAGCCGCCTGCCGCCCGCCGCCCGAGGCGCGCGCAGGGAGAAGGCCGCGCGTGACGAGGGGCGGGGCGGGGCAGACGCGCGCACGCGCGGAGGGTCGGCTCCGGGCTCTGTCCCACCGTTCTGCGGTCTGCCTCTCTACACAGGGAAATCAAAAAGGCTTTCCCTCCGAAATGTATGAGGTTCCCGCAGTCGTTTTGAACTATAGGAGAAAGGCAGCAATATTTGTAAATCTTTGCAGGAATTCGGTAGATAACTGCGCAATGCCTCTTCCATTTCTCATTCATTTCCCTCATACATTCACTCATTGTTGAGCACCAGCTAACTCTACTCCAGAAATCAGGCTGAGGAGTGACAAGAGGTCTCAAGAACCTCACGGGCCCTTAGAACGACCTCGGTCTGCTGCTTTTTGCTAAAAAACTGAGAAGGGAGCACCTCGTCATCATCTCTGTGCCATTCTTACCCAGCTAACCAGTAGGCAAATGTTTACTCAACACATAAGGAACCGAAGCCCAGGAAAATAGTTGGAAAACCTTGCCCAAGGTTACGACTACTTAATGAAACTCAGGAGGAGAACCTTAGGGTTCTTTCTCTCAACCCAGTGCTATTTCCACCCTATGTCGTTCACACACTTAAAAGTGTAACCCATATGCTGGGGACACCTGTAGAACCTGTGGCAAAGGTGAAAACGGTGGCAATTTTCTGAACTTGAACCTTACAACAAAAACCTGAGTAAAATATTGAGACAGGCTTACAGAAAATCTGGGTGCTTTCCGATATATGCACATAATACAATTGTTATCTGATTCCAGAGATGGTTCAAGCATTACCAGCTGTATAAATGCTAAATGTTTAAAATAATCAACAAACTTCATCTATGTGTATCTTATAGTAAGTTCAGTTTTCACTAGAAGTTCCCCCACAATTACCTTTTTTTCCCCATTTTGTTTGAAAGAGAGAGAGCGAACACAAGTGGGAGGGGGTGAGGGAGAGGGAGAATCTCAAGCGGACCCCACACTGAGCATCAGCCTCACCACCCTGAGATTATGACCTGAGCCAAAACCAAAAGTTGGAGCTTAAGCTTAACTGACTTCACCACCCAGGTGCCCCCTGCCCCGCCACTCCACCCGGATCACAAATTACCTTTTTAAAAGAGAAGTAAATAATCCTCAACATGGGTGCTCTACTACCCATATCCCTTTAGCAAGACTACACAGTCCATCATTATTTGCCCCTCTGCCCACCTCTCTATCAAAAACATACTAGAAACCAATAGATCCTATGAAAGAAGTTTCTTGCCAGGATTATTGGCCATTATCACTCCCTCCCAATTCACTGGCCAGCTCTAGAGATTTGGGACAATTTCTTGCTTTTTTGTGCTTCTTTTCCTAGCAACTGATTGGATATCTGACATCAGCTCTGTAAAATAAAACCTGCCCAAGTTCAGATTCAGAATCCTTGTTGAAAAATTAATTCATCATGCCTCGTGAATGAGTTATTTTTGTTGAAAGCAAAAAGTCATGTTCTAAAAAAATATGGCTTCTCTAGGGACTGTGGAATACAAGAATTCATACTCTAACCAATAGTATTGATGTGTTTTTCTTTCCCTGCAATGCTAAGAATGCAAAACATATAAAAATAAAAGGAATTTGGGCCCAATCCATACTTTTTTAAAATTTAAAACATTATATTTTGAGATAATTGTGTCTTAAATTTCAGTTGTAAGAAATAATACAAAGATACCCTTGTATCCTTAACTTAGTTCCCCCCAAAGGCACTATGTTGCAAAACTTTAGTATGATATCCCAACCAGAATATTGACATTAATACACATTTTACAGAACATTTCTTCCTTTCTGACATGAAAACCTTTTATTTCCTTTTCTTGACTTATTGAGCAGGCTACAGTTCCTGGCACTTTGTGTAACAGTACTGGTGACAAACAGAACTGGTTCTGAATTCAGGTTCAACTGCTCACCACTTGAAAATCAATACTCTGGAGACAAGTGATGGTGGGGAAGGAAAGGTTGCTTTATTCAGGAAGGCAGCAACCTGGAAAGATGGTGTACTAATAGATCAAAGAACATCTCCCCCACCCAGGAGAGCTGGAAGGCTTTTCGCTTGTTTTTTTAAGATTTTACTTATTCAGGGCACCTGGGTGACTCAGGGGGCTAAAGCCTCTTCCTTTGGCTCAGGTCATGATCTCAGGGTCCTGGGATGGAGCCCTGCATCAGGCTCCCTGCTCAGTGGGGAGCCTGCTTCCCTGCCCCCCACTCTGCCTGCCTCTCTGCCTACTTGTGATCTCTGTTAAATAAATAAATAAAATTTAAAAAAAAAAAAAGAAGATTTTACTTATTCATTTGAGAGGGAGGCAAAACACAAGCAGGGGCAGAGGGAGAAGGAGAAGCAGACACCCTGCTGAGCTAGGAGTCCTACACAGGGCTCAATCCCAGGACCTGGAGATCATGACCTGAGCAGAAGGCAGATGCTTAACAATCTGAGCCACCCAGGAGCCCCAACCTGGAAGGTTTTAAAGAGGAAGTCATGGGTAAAGGGAGAGGGGGTATGTGCAGGAGAAGACAGTGCCTAGGCAGTTAGGTTAGTCCTTTGTTGACATGACCCTGAACAGATTTGGTAACTGCTTTCAAATTTAGTCAGACTTTATCTTCTGGGGAAATTTGGGTCCTTCACTCCTCAAGGCCAGCGGTCTGCAAATCTCAGGAGAGTATGTTCATTCTACTACAGGTCAAGGGTCTTTGGTCAGCAAGCAAGAAGTGCATAAGCTAGAAGCAAGTTAACCCTTAAGACCAGTTGGAGTGCTGTTACAATGACAGTAGTTATACTCTCTGTTCCCAATTTTATAGGAAAAGCATTCATTCTTCACCATTAAGTATAAAGTTAATTGCGGATTTTTCTTATGGATGCTCTTTATCAAGTTGAGGAAGTGCTCTATTCCTATTTTTGAGAGTTTTTTTTTTTTAAAGATTTTATTTATTTATTTGACAGAGAGAAATCACAAGTAGGCAGAGAGGCAGGCAGAGAGAGAGAGAGAGGAGGAAGCAGGCTCCCTGCTGAGCAGAGAGCCCGATGCGGGACTCGATCCCAGGACCCTGAGATCATGACCTGAGCCGAAGGCAGCGGCTTAACCACTGAGCCACCCAGGCGCCCTATTTTTGAGAGTTTTTAATCAAGCATTTATGTTTATTTTTTTCCAAGTGCTTTTTCTGCATTGAATGTCATGTTCACATGATTTTTCTTCAGTTTGTCAACATGGTAGATTACCCTGATGAATTTTCAAATACTGAAGCATCCTGCATCCTTAAAACCTCATCTGGGTATGGTATATAATTACTTTCATATATTGCTGAATTCTATTTGTTAATATTTGCTTAAGAATATGTGTATTATTTCCTTAATGACTAATGATGTTGAGCATCTTTTCATGGCTTATAGGCCATTGTATATCTTTGGAAAAATGTCTATTCAGGTCCCTTTTAAAATTGGGTTGTCTTTTTATCATTGAGTTGCAATTTTATATTCTAGATACAAGTTCCTTCTCAGATATATTTGTAAAAATTTTCTCCAATTCTGTGTTTTCTTTTCATTTTCCTGATTATGTGTCCTTTGCAGCACACACACACAAATCTTGTTTTTGGTTCATTTAAGAAAACCCTACACTGAACATGGGGCTCAAACTCATGGCCCTGATTCCAAGAGTCACATGCTCTTCTGACAGCCAGTGAGACACCCTGAAGCACAAAAATTTTTAATTTTGATAATATCCAGTTTCTTTTTTTGTTGCTGTATTTGTGGTGTTACACCTGAGGAATGGTTTGTGTAATCCAAGGTCAGGAAGATTTACATCTATGTTTTCATCTATAAGTTTTACAGTTTTAGCTCTAACATTTAGGAATTTTATCCATGTTGAGTTCATTTTTTGTATATGGTATGATGAATGGGACTGACTCACATATCTGTCATGTGGATATCTAGTTGTCTTAGCATTATTTGTTGAAAAGAATAATCTTTTCCCATTGGAATGTCTTGGTGAAAATCAATTGCTGATAAAAGCAACAGTCCAGTAGCTTTGTGAGAAGTGTTTTTGGTTGTTTTTTTTTTTTAAGATTTTATTTATTTGACAGAAGGAGGGAAAGCAAGCACAAGCAGGGGAAGGGGCAAAGGAAGAGGGAGAAGCAGGTTCCCCACTGAGCAGGGGGCCTGACATGGGGCTCGATCCCAGGACCCTGGGATCATGACCTGAGCCAAAGGCAGATGCTTAACCAACTGAGCCACCCAGGCACCCCAGAAGTTTTGAAATAAGGAATCTATAGTGTTTTTGTATAGCTTTGATAGCTTTTATATGCGTAGCTTTTAGTTGTTTCTCTAGTTACTACATTATTATATCAGAGTCTTATCACAATCTACAGTATTGCCAGTCACCAGTTCAAGTAAAGTGCAAAAACTTTACCTCCCTTTAGGTCTCCTTTCCCTCCCATAGGTATAATTTTTAAAAAATATTTTAAAAAAAAGATTTTATTTATTTGACAGAGAAGGAGAACACAAACAGGGGGAGCTGGAGTGGGAGAGAGAGAGAGAAGCAAACTCCCTGCTGAGCAGGGACCTTGCCATGGGGCTCAATCCTGGATCCAAGATCATAACCTGAGCCAAAGGTAGATGTTTAACAGCAATCAATAAAATGAAATAATGCAAGAAATATATGTTTATGTTTCTTGCGATGAGCCACCAGGCACCCTGCCCACAGGTATAATTGCCTTAAATATTTTCTCTACATTTGGAGCTACATTAATCAGTGTTCTAAACTTTTCCTTCAACCATCCAACAACTTAGAAAACTCAAGAAAAGTAAAGTCTATTACAGTTACCCTTACTTTTCCTGTGTTCTTCCTTCCTTCCTGATGTTGTGAGATTCATTTATTTATTGTTTCCTGTTTTGAGACTTTTTAGCCTTTCTTTTAAAGTAGGTCTGTTGGCAACAAAGTCTCTTAGTTTTCCTTCATCAGAGGACATTTTAATTTCCCATTCATTCCTAAAGCACAGTTTACTGGATATTGGTTCCTGGGCTGAGAGCTCTTTTCTTTCAGCACTTGAAAGCTATTTTGCCACTTCCTCTGGTGTCCACAGTTTCTGATGAGAAATCTGTCCTTCTAATTGTTTTCCCTCAAGAATAAGGTGTCATTTTACTCTGGCTATTTTCAACTTCTTTATTTTTAGTTTTCAGAAGTTTGATTCCAACGTATACTAATGTGTGGATTTGAAGGATTGAAGGGTGACAGTCTGGCTCAGTTGGTGGAGCTTGTGACTTTTGATCTTGGGGTTGAGAGTTTGAGCTCCACATTGGATGTAGAGATTACTTAAAAATAAAATCTTGAAAAAAATATTTAATCCTGATTGAGGTTCACTCAACTTCTTAAATATATGTTTATGTTTCTTGCAAATCTGCAATGTTTTCAACAACTATTTGTTCCAGTACCTTCTTGGGTTCTTTCCTTTTGTGCTGTCTCCTGGGACTCTGACAACATGAATATTAGATCTTTTGTCCCACAAGCCCCTCATTTTTTTTTTTTTAGTCTATTTTCTCTCTGTTTTTCAGATTGGGTATTTTATTGTTCTATCTTAAAGTTCATTATTTCATTTTATTGATTGCTGTTAAGTCCATCCACTGAATTTTTTACTTATTTTCTGGTTCTAAAAAGTTTCCATTTGGTTCTTCTTCATGTCTTGTTTCTTTGCTGAGACTTTCTATCTCTTCATTCATTTCAAGCATGTTCATAGTTGCTCCTTGAAGCATTTTTATGATGGCTGTTCTAAAATCCTTGTCAAATAGTTCCAGCATCTCTGCAGTCTTGGTGTTGCCATCTATCACTTGCCTTTCTAAATTCAGTTTGAGATCTTCCCGATTATTGGTATGACGAATGATTTTATTTTATTTATTTATTTTAAAAAGATTTTATTTATTTATTTGACAGAGAGCAAGATCACAAGTAGGCAGAGAGGCAGGCAGAGAAAAGAGGGGGAAGCAGGCTCCCTGCTGAGCAGAGAGCCCAATGCGAGGCTCGATCCCAGGACTCTGAGATCATGACCTGAGCCGAAGGCAGCGGCTTAACCCACTGAGCCACCCAGGCCCCCCTTGACGAGTGATTTTAGATTGAAACCTGGATGTTTTCATATTATGTTCTAAGACTTCGGATCTTATTTATACCTTCTGTTTTACTGACTTTTTCTCACACTGGTCTGGCAAAAGGAGGAGTGGCCCTCTTGTTACTAATGTGAGGTGAAGAGAGAGGTCCAGGTTGACCATCAGCCTCCTTGGACACGCAAGGGAAGGGTTCCTCATTACTGCTAGGCTAAGACAGGAGTTCTGGCTCTCCAGTAGAGCTCAACTAATACTTCCCTAGCAGAGTGTAGCAGACTGCCTATTAACGCTCCTCACAAGGCCTCCACTGACATGGGGTATATGCAGGCTCATTACCACTGGACATTGTACAAAGTCCATAAAGTTCTGATTAGGCCTCTTCGGATACTACCTCTGTGATGGGGATGACCATCTTAGCTCCCTATTTGGCTTTCCCTGTTACCACCCCAGCAAGAGTTTGGGGCATTTTAATACAGCATCACAAGGGTGGGAGAATAAGCTCCCCCCTTGACCTTTGTGGCATAAGTGGGAGTAGGGCCTGGGTTTTTTTCTGTGATGTTTGGCTGGAGTAGAGTAGTTATTGTTTTAAGTTTTGTCTTGCTAACCTGTCTCTATTCTGGTCCTTTGGCTACAGAAAGCAGGCTTTTCTTGGGGTGTTTTTTGTTGTTTTTTTTGTCTATGGCCCATCATTGTTTCTTAGTTGCCAGCTTCTTCAGCTCCCAGTTTGGAATATAGGAAGCAAAAAGAAAAGCCAGAGCCCATTGGATTGTTCCTTGGTTCCCAAATTCTCTAGAAGATCTGCCTTCTTTTCACCTTTCAGTCTTCTTAGGCTTAAGTGCGTGCGTGCGCACACACTCATATTCATTTCAGGGTTTTAGCTGTACTTAGCAGTAGGAATAGGGAAAAGTACATCTATTCTATCTTTCTGGAAGCCTAAGTCTATTTTTTTAAATGTTTTTAATGTTTTATTTCGAATTACAGATTCACAGGAAGTTGTTAAGATAATACAGAGAAGTCCTGTGTACCTTTCACCAACTTTCCTGCTAGAGTTACATGTTACATAACTAGAGTACAACATAAAACCCTGGAAATGATATGGACACATCTCAGAGATATTGCACGTTGAGTTTGGTTCCAGACTACCACAATAAAGCAAGTATCATAACAGGACAAGTCAAATAAGTTTCTTGGGTTTCTCAGTACATGCAAGTTAAGTTTATGCCATCCTGTAGTCTATTAAGTGTGTGATAACATTATATCTAAAGAAACAATGTACATACCTTAATTTAAAAATACCTTACTGGGTGTCTGGCTGGCTCAGCTGATCAAGCATGTGACTCTCAATCTCAGGGTTGTGAGCCTACTTTAAAAACAAAAACACAATACCTTACTGCTAAAAAATGCTACCCATCATCTGGGCTTTCAGAGTTATAATCTTTTTTATGGTGGAAATTCTTGTCTCAATGTTGATGGTCGCTGACTGATCAGGGTGGTGGTTTTGAGGGCTGGGGTGACTTGGCAATTTCTCAAAATAAGACAATGAAATTTATCACATGGATTAAATCTTACTTTCTCAAAGGATTCCTCTGTGGCAGACAGCACTGTTTGATAGTGTTTTACTCAGAGTAGAACTTTCAAAATTGGAGTCAGTCTTCTCAAACTCTGCTGCTACTTTAACAACAAAATTTAAGTAATATTCTAACCTTTTGTTGTCATTCCAACAATCTCCACAGCATCTTGACCAGTAGATTCCATCTCAAGAAAATACTTTGCTCATCAAAAAGAAGCAACTCATCTGTTAAAATTTTATGAGATTTGCAGCAATTCAAGTATTACAATAATGACCAAGTTTTAAATACTGAGAGAATTAACAAAATGTGACACAGAGACACAAAGTGAGCAAATGCTGTTGGAAAAATGGCAGCAGCAGACTTGCTCAACACAGAGTTGTTACCCGCTTTCGATTTGTAAAAAAAACACAGTATCTGCAAAGCACAATGGAGTGAAGGATAGTAAAACAAGGTATGCTTATATTGGTGTGTGTGTATAATTCTGTCCTTTTGTTACATAGTCTTGTAGAAGCACTAATACAATCAAGACACAAAGATTTCCCTCATGCTACTCCTTAATATTAATTTCCTGCTCCTCTCACTCCAACACCCTAACCCCTGGCAACTACTAACCTGTTCTTCATCATGATAATTGATTTAACTGACTGCTAAATAGCAAAGACAGGTTATTACCAACTATAAGGATTTTTTTTTTTAAGATTTTATTTATTTATTTGACAGAGAGAAATCACAAGTAGATGGAGAGGCAGACAGAGAGAGACAGAGGGAAGCAGGCTCCCCGCTGAGCAGAGAGCCCGATGCAGGACTCGATCCCAGCACCCCGAGATCATGACCTGAGTCAAAGGCAGCGGCTTAAACCACTGAGCCACCCAGGCGCCCCAGGATTTTTTTTTTAAGATTTTATTTATTCACTTGACAGATCACCAGTAGGCAGAGAGGCAGGCAGAGCGAGAGGGAGGAAGCAGGCTTCCTGCTGAGGAGAGAGCCCTGATGTGGGGCTTGATCCCAGGACCCTGAGATCATGACCTGAGCCGAAGGCAGAGGCTTTAACCCACTGAGTCACCGAGGCGCCCCAACTATAAGGATTTTTGAGAATAGTTTTCTAGTTTGTGGTAGCTGTGATGTTTTAAAACTTTATTGAGGTATTACTGACATATAACAAGTACACAATTTTTAAAGTTTTGACATGTATACACACCTGTGAAATTGCCACCACAACCAAGACAATCAACATATCCAACACTCTCAAAAGTTTTAGTTATTTTTAGCTACACTGGCCTCCCTGCTGTTCCTCTAATACATTAGGTAAACTTCCACTTCAGAGTCTTTGTACTTGGTATACCCTCTACCTGGACAGCTTGTGCCCTAGACATCCGCATGGCATTCCCCCCAGAGTCATCCCTGATCTGGCACTCCCTATGTCCCTTATTTCGTGGCCATGTACCATACAACAGTGGTATTTTTAACTGACTTGTAGCAGCACAAATTAATCAATTACCACTCTTTTCCTTGAGCATCTCTTTTTATCAGTCAGATTAGATTCAGCTGCATGTAACAGAAAACTCAAAAATGATTACATGACTTCAGTAAAAAATGTGCATATCCCCTTTCATGTAAAAGAAGTCTTAAGGTGGGCCGTTCATGGAAGCTCCAAGATGCTGCCTGCATTTCAAACAAACATTATATCCACTTCTGGTCAACAGGAAATAAAACGGGCAGGGAAACAAGGCATGTTCTCTCCTACCACATGGCCTCCCTAACCAGAAGCTCTGGCAAAGGTGCTATTCATTGCAGATACATGAAGGCAGATAAAAAATTAGGAGTTCTATTATTATAGATAGTAACCAATATTGGGGTGGGAGCTATTAGTAATTCTGTCTGCCACTCTCTGCTCTATTGTATTACTCTTCTTTTTGTCCCTCTTTACATGCTACATTCCACAAGCAGAGGCCTAAGAGATAAAAGGGATAAAGAAAAACATAGTATTTGAGAATAGAGGTAAAATTCTTTGTTCTTTTTACTTCTTTAAACAACCATCTCCCCCAAAGTTATTAGGATGTGATGTACATACGAAAGTGGGAAAGGATTAAGAGTGTCACTGTGAAAGCTGATTAATCCTTACAAAGGGCTTTAAAGTCTTGGATTCCTTTTGTTGTTTTTTTGGTTTTAACATTTTATTTGTTTGAGAGAGAGAGCATGAGCAGGGTGGAGGGGCAGGGGAAGAGAGGAAGCAGACTCTCCACTGCAGGGAGCTTGATGCAGGGCTCCATCCCAGGACCCGGGATCATGACCTGAGCTGGATGCTTAACCAACTGAGACACACAGGGATCTTGGATTTCCTATGCTGTATTCAGTCTTATTAGATAAGCATTAAGTCAATGGGATTTTCTTAATTGGCAGGGGAGGAAAGATACACAAAAACAACTATGGGGAACTTTGACAACACTCTGATGGATGATCAAAATTATCATCACCAATGAAGGACAGACGGACCCTGTGTGCCTGCCTTATAAATGTGATATTCTAGGGATACAACTGAGGACAAGTACCAGAATGTAATCATGAGGAAACATCAAGCAAGCCCAAAACAAGGATGAGGATGAGGAACAATATATTGAACAAAAGGTGGTAAGACTGTCAGTATTATAAAAGACAAATGCTAAGAATTGTTCTGGAGTAAAGGAGACTAAGGAGCTCTGACTAAAAACTAAAGTCCATAATTCTAGATAGAATCCTGTACAGGAAAGGGGAAAAAAAATACAAGGACAATGTTGGATCAATGGATATAAATGAAATATGGTTGGCAGGTTAAATTATTAAGTCAAGGTTATATCTTCTAAACTTGATAACTAAACCATGGTTGTATAAGAATATGTGTTTATTCTTAGGAAATACCTACTTAAGTATTATGGTAAAAGGCATGATATAAGCAACTTACTCTCAAATGGTTCAGGAAAAATACAGACATACATATATATAGTGAGAGGGAGGGAGTGGCAGAAAACATGGATGTAAATACTCTAGTGAACTGAGTGAAATGCCAGTAACTAACAACAGCTGATTGTGGTCAAAGGTACATAAATGTTCTTTGTACAGCATTTGCCAACTTTTCATTAGGTCAGAAATCCACACCAACCCCCACCAAAGCCTGAAGAGTAAGGATAAGATAATAACATTATCTTACTCCAGCACCTGCCTGATGAACTATTTCAGATGCTGTATTGATTCTATGCCAGAAAATCTAACCCTTAAGCTTTCAATTGGGAGGGAAAGAAATGACCCCAATTAGCTAACATTTATTCAGGACACTTCTATCAGAAAAATCTAAGGCAGGCCAGGCTTCTTTCTTTTGTTCACTAAATATATCTAGGAGCCTAAAAGATACCATCTGACTGAAGCTATTTAATTGGGACAAACACTTAATCACCACTGGACTTTTTCCATACAGGATGACCAAATTAGCCTGTGGTTCTATGCAAGGATCCCATTTCTCGTGCAGCTGGGAATCAAGGGGACTGGCATCTTGACAGACCAGTAAAGCCGAGGCAGTGGAAATGACGTTAGCTTGGACTTCAGCTGCACTCCCACTGACTCTGGATCTGCCCACAGAAAAGGAAGCAAGTACGTTAGCCCACATCTACACGAACTTCGATTCTTGAGATCTAGGAGCATTCTTGTGTTTGTACTATACAATTTCTCACATGACAGTTGCCATTTTACAATTAAAACCAGATTTTTATTTTTTTTTTTTTTTGGTCAGAGAGAGAGGAGCGAGAGTGAGCACAGGCAGACAGAGTGGCAGGCAGAGGCAGAGGGAGAAGCAGGCTCCCTGCCAAGCAAGGAGTCCAATGTGGGACTCGATCCCAGGACGCTGGGATCATGACCTGAGCTGAAGGTAGCTGCTTAACCAACTGAGCCACCCAGGCATCCCTAAAACCAGATGTTTAAAGACACAGATTAAGAGCAGTAAGTCTGTATTCTTCGCAGCCTCTTAGAAAGGAAGGTCTTATAATAATTAATTGTAAACAATTTGACTTAGTAGTAAGACAGAACCTTATTCGAACTATTTATTCCTACTATGTTCATTGTGAAGTGTGCTCAACTTTTAAATCATTGTCTTCTTGTTCTAAAACTATGTAAAATACTTTCTTCAAAGAAAAATGTTTCTGGGAGCCTGGCTACTCAGTGGAGCATGGGACTCTTAATCTTGGGGTTGTCAATTTGAGCCCCATAGTGGGTGTGGATATTACTTAAAAACAAAATCCTTATTTATTTTTTATTTATTTGAGATCGAGAGAAAGAGAGCGAGAACAAGCCAGGGGAAGGGGCCAAGGCAGAAGGAGAAGCAGGCTCCCTGCTGGGCAGAAAACCCCTATGTGGGGCTCAAACCCAGGACCCCAGGATCATGCCCTGAGGTGAAGGCAGACATTTAACTGACGGAACCATCCAGACACCCCAAAAACAAAATCTTTAAAGAAAAAAAAATAGAAATGTCTCTGGAATGAACGGTCAACCTTAAAAACATACTTTGGAAAAAGCTTCCTTTTAGGAAGACCTGGGTTATTCCTAAGTACCTGAGGCAAAATAGTGGGTCCCTGGGTGGCTCAGTTGGTTAAGCCTCTGCCTTCAGCTCAGGTCATGATCCCGGAGTCCTCAGATCGAAGTCCCACATCAGACTCCCAGCTCAATGGGAAGTCTGCTTCTCCCTCTGACCTCTCCTCTCATGCTCTCTCACTATGTCTCTCTCTCTCTCAAATAAATAAAATCTTTAAAACAAAACAAAACAACAACAACAAAAAAAACAAAATAGCTATCTGTGAGCTTTCTGTGTATATACAAAAGACACCCTCTGCAGCTTGAGCCTGACGGAGCCATGTGAACCAGAAACTTGCTAGTCACATGTAAACTCAGTTGGCAAGGTTTCCCCCACTTTAAGTCTGTGAAGATTTTAATAACAAGTCTGAGTCCTAAAAGTCAGATATATAAATTATCAATTTCTGGTAAGTCCTCTTTAAAACATGTAACAATGAGAAACTAAAAGGCAATAAGAAGTCCTAGCAAAGACTCAGATAAGGACGTCAACTCAGCTTTTACAGAGGCAGAGCATAAAATCATCTTTCAGGATCTCTATTTCTAGTCTCTTGTTTACCTAGATAAGGTTGTTTATTTGCCTAAATTAGCTTTTCTTCAAGTTTCTAGGGAAAAAAGCTACCCACCTTTTGCCATATAAATTTCTAGCAGCAAATCTATAAAAAAAATTATAGACACACACATACATCCAGTATTACATTTCAGAGTAGAAGAGATCCCAAGAGATTACCAAACCCACTAATAAGCAAAACTTACCAGGGGGCTTCCCCAAAATACCAATTTCCTAAGACTCACCCCAGATATATTCAATCAAAATCTGGAGTCTTTATTTTTAAAAAGATCCCCCATGATTCTAATCATTAGCCAGGTAGGTCTTAACTGCTGGTTTAGGGCACCCTCTGCCATAACATCACTGTAACAATAATGTCAGATAGCAAAGACAGTTTTGTTTTATAAGTAATGATTCAAAATCCAAAAGATACAAAAAGGTGATAAGCCTTTCTCATTTACCCCTGTCCCATTTACTCTTTACAAGCAACCAGTATTACCAGTTGCTTATCTGTCCTTCTAGAGATCCTTTATGCATACACAGGAACATATAGATCTTTCCTCTAAATAATGACAGTGGCAAACAATACCTTTTGAACAAATCAAGGTTCAGTACAATGTGTGTTTTGGAGATTTTCCCCATCAGTACAAAGAGCTTCTTTATTTTTTCACCTGCCTGGCATATGCCATTTTGTGGATGTATCGTACTTGATAAATCAGTCCCCCTTCATTGGACATCTTATGTTATTCCTTGTCTTTTGCTGCAATGCATAGTCTTGTACAGACATCATCTTGTACATGTGCAAATCTATCTGTCTGATGAATTCTGGGACATGGAAATGTTAAATCAAAGGTACTGTAATTCTGACAGATATTGCTGAATTGGCCTTCTCGAAGATTCTAACAATTTTCACTCCCATCTGCAAGGTGAAATAGCCTGGGCTATACACTGAGCAGAATATAAACAGTGCGAGGGGCTTACTTTCTACATGCTTCTCTGAAAATATCCCACTATTATAGCCCAATGATATAACAAATGACATTCTGAAGACAACTTCTGTATCATGGAAATCTGCCTAATCTTACTGTTACTATTAGAAAGCTTTCTGATTATTGAAGCCCAAGAAAAAGAGGAACTAAGACAAAGGAGAAGCTGAAGTTAAGGCAATGCTTGCCATCCTTAGCTGACATACAGAGCCTGGAAAGTCTTTTCCTTACTTCAGCATAAATGATTTAAAATTTTCCACTTACTACACCAAATGCTGTTCATATGAAAAAGTAACCGATTGTGCTGTTTATTGTTTTTTGTTTTAAAAAGATTTTATTTATTTATTTGTCAGAGAGAGAGAGAGTGAGCACAGGCAGACAGAGTGGCAGGCAGAGTGGTAGGCAGAGGCAGAGAGAGAAGCAGGCTCCCTGTTGAGCAAGGAGCCTGATGTGGGACTCGATCCCAGGACACTGAGATCATGACCTGAGCCGAAGGCAGCCACTTAACCAACTGAGGCACCCAGGCGTCCTCTATTTATTGTTTTAATCAACAAAAAGTTGATACTTTAAATCTACAAGTGTTAGGTTTACCAGGTCTTGCACAAAAGAACTTTTCTAAATAAAAGCAGGGTGTCCAAAGGGACTCACTATAGCTGAGGAAAAAGAATGTAATGCAGAAGGCATCCTGCAGAGAGAACGAGCTAGAGAAACACAACCAGAAGACTTCATCTCTTTTATAATGCACAAGGACTACGAGGGGAGAAAAAAGGGAACAGGTTTTTAACTAAAACAGCTGACAATTTTATTTTCACATTTCACAATACAAATGAAAATTACTTTTTTTTTTGTCCCACTACTCCCCTGCAAAAACTATTCTCTCTTTGATAGGAAGGGCAAGCAAATCTTCCTTGTCCTGCTGTGAAAAAACACCCAGAGTCACAGCACCATGATCTCCTGGTGAAGTAGAACAAGTAATATAAAATGAATATAAAGAGGTTCCTGTCTCTCCTTATCTGTCCGGTCGAGTCATTCCTGGCCGAGTGGGCACCATCATGGGACGGGCAGGAGGTCTCATCATTGGGGGCCCAGGCATCATTGGCATGTGGCCTCCCATAGGTGGCCTCATTCCAGGAGCTGCAGGACAAAAGAAAGAAAAGGAAAAAAGAGAGTCAGAAAATACTATTTATGAGCGAGCTTGATGGGACTTCAATTAAAGACAAAAAAGTAGCCCCCCCCTGCAAAATGCTGGAAGAAAGACATACTTGACAGAAGAAATGCAACAAATTCATCACATCTGTAAAGTAGACATTCTCAAACAAAGAACGAAGGTCAACACAAGAACCGTATGGGAATCATGATCTAATGATAGTAAGGGGGAAACTATTAATAGACTGCTTTCCAGAAACCACCAGGGACACTAGTTCCCTAAATTGACCTTTTCTAACTCAGGGAAATTCACAACTAAATTACAAGTTACTCAGTCAGCATTTTTAATCAGTTCTACCCACCATATAACCAGGAGCTATTTCATGAATGTACACAGGCACAGAGGACAATCTTACCACTAAGCGTTTGTTCGGAGTTGTAGGAAAGGTGAGCAGGAGGCCCATGCTGAGAACCTGTTAGTAACCATACTTAGCTCAAGTCAAGAAAAATAGGCAATAATGTGATTTACAACAATTAGTGCACACACGAAAATCTGATTTTTCTAATGCATGTTAGAAACTGTTAAGGAATTTTTTGCAGTGTCCCATCAATATACCAGCCAAGTGAATGAGCCAGGGCAGGGAGGGCAAATGAAGGTGGGGGTTGAGGAGGAAGATTATAGGCAGCTTCACAAAATTGAGAATAATCTACCTCCTCAGCTGAGTGGTGGGTTCACGGGTATTCATTTTATTATTATGCCTCATAATTTTCAGGTCTTCTTTTTATATATAAAAATTGACATAATTACTTATTAAACCATTTTGATTAACGGCTTGAGATAAATGGTTCAAGAGAAAACTATATTCAAAGCCAAATACAGCCTTTTCACAAGAAGTAAAACACAAGTATATGAAAAGACACAACAGGTACAGAATTTTTCAATTTCCAACAGGAACAGAGAATAATACTAAACTTCTAAGTATCTTATTTAAAAACCCCAACTTAACATAACCTATATTCAGCATTTCCTAGAGGAAATTCATCTGGACCAAAGACTGAAAACGAGGCATCTGAAAAGTTGTTTACTTTGGTCTCCACAGTGCATTTAACTGTAATTAGTTGCCAAGAGTGGCAACTAAGAGTCTAATTACTAGTAAGTAGTAAGTCTAGATTCTTTTTTAAACTTTTTATTATGGAAATGTTCAAACATACACAAGAATAGAAAAAAAAGAGGATAAAGAACATCCATGTACCCATCATCCAGCTTCAGTATTTATTCATCCCTGGCCAACCTTCTATCTTATCCCAACCCGTTCTTAACCCTGCCCACCCCCAACTAGTTAAATTATTTTAATTCAGATAATTGTATTATTGTCTTGGCTGAAAACAATAAAATACTCAGGAGAACTGGCAACACCAAACCTGAATTATCAAATGTCAATAGCAGGCTGGAGCTGAGTTCTAGAAGCCTTCTTTAGGTGTTTCATGCATTCACCAGTTCACCACATCCCTAACCCCTCTAAGAATTTGAATTTGTGACCCTGATTTAAGAATGCAAAAGAAACCATGTAAGTCACTTTGTTTTGGGTCAGAAGCCAGTAAGGCAGAAAATCTTATCTAGACTCTCCTCATATCCCTCTAAATGATACCCACAGCAAGCACACTAAATGCTTCTGCCTAGGAAGCTACTGTAATACCTTTTTGTACCTTGTCTTACCAGCTGAGTTGGAGGTTTCTTATGGTCATTGTATTTACTCTAATTACATAATTTGTTTTGCAAATCAATAAAATGAATATAAAAAAAGAACTGTTTGGGGCACCTGGGTGCCTCAGGTGGTTAAACAGCTGCCTTTGGCTTGAGTCGTAATCCCAAGGCCCTGGAATCGAGCCCCACATGGGGCTCCTCTGCTTCTCCCTCTGCCTGCCACTCCCCCTGCTTGTGCTTTCTCTCAACCCCCCGGGGGGAGGGGGTTTGGGAGAAGGGGGTGGGATTATGGTCATTGGGGAGGGTATGTGCTTTGGTGAGTGCTGTGAAGTGTGTAAACCTGGTGATTCACAGACCTGTACCCCTGGGGATAAAAATATATGTTTATAAAAAATAAAAAATTTAAAAAAAAAAATAAATAAATAAATAAAAAATCTTAAAAAAAAAAAAAAAAAAAGTACTGTTTCCATGAAAACTAAGTAGGTATTTAGAAAACCTCAAGTAAATCACCCCAAAAAGTGCTCACGAATTTGGTAGGCGAAGGGATCATAAAAGATTGGAACTAGACTGCCTCACAAGGTTTCTAACCATGAAAGAAAATGAAAATAAAGTTGGTAAAGAATGCATTATGGGGGGGTGCCTGGGTGGCTCAATCTGTTAAGCGTCTGCCTTCGAGGACTCCCTGTTTGGCAGGGAGTCTGCTTCTCTCTCTCCCTCTGCCTGCCACTCCCCCTGCTTGTGCTCTGCTTTAAACTGAAACAGAGAAAAGTAGCAGCAGAAGTATTTACCTACCCTCCCCTTTATCTCCCCTTCGAACAAACTCATCTACTTTTCCCTCCATTATAAATGGCCAAAAGTAAGGAGGAGGCAAGTAAGTGGCAGGAGGGAGAAGAAGAAAAAAAAAGGCAGCCTTATCCTGTTTTTAGTAGAACAAGGTCTTTGGGTATCATCCAATTACACTGGTAAAACAAATATTTCTTTTTATCATTACAGATTTGCCAAATATAATTTGTTGCAATAACATGTTTAACGGTGAACTAAGAATCCTATTGAAACAGAGAACTAAAACACAATGAAGCATCCTAAAAGGAAAGAGATTCAAACTTACCAGGTCCCACTGGCATCATCCCAGGAGGAGGAGGGCCCATCATGGGCATCATGGGAGGGCCCCCCATGTGGGGCGCTGGCATCATACCAGGGCGAGGAGGACCCGCTGGAGTAACAAATGGGGGCAGAGGTTAAGATATGCTTACATATTAATATTTTCTCTTCTATGAAACAGTGGGGCATCATAGTCTAAGTCCAAGTTCTGGAACAACAGACTTCTTATGGTTTCTTTTATATAAGAGCAGAGCAGCAAACATAATTATTCCATGAAACTTTATGTCCAAAAAACAAGAACAAGACTGCCTCGACAGAAATATAAAATCAAGTCAGGTTCTCCCAAGTTAAAAAAAATTCCAGAAGTTTATTTATTTATTTTTTTTTAAATATTGTGCTTTCTGTAGAGTTTCTGTCAAACTAAAGCCACAAGCACCTAATCCCAGGTCCGTTTTTTAAAAAATCAAAATCTTTAAAAGATTCTTTGGAACTATGAAGATAAAGATGTATATTCTTGAAAAAGATATTCTTGACAGTATATTTACAAAAATCTGGAACAACTTAAATGTCCAACAATATGAAAATGGTGTGATTAGTTATGGCACATTCATACTATAAATCATTCTACTATTAAAATAATGGGAGTTGGGTGCCAGCCAGCCAAAATACAGACTAGGACAGAGAAGTAACCTGAGAGTCACTGTGACCCGAGGCCTGATTGGTCCCAGGATGGCGGAAGCCCAAGAAAGATTTGGTGGGCCGTTAGTGGCTGACCTGCATTAGTGTGCAACTATATAAATAGCCTACTTCCCCATGTTTATATCCAGGGTTACTTACAAGACCAAGTTTAGGTTTCTGAATTCAATTTCAATCTGAGCCTTTTCAGGAGAGCCATGGAACTTACGGCCTAATTACTCATTCTCCTTCTGTCATTCAGAAACAAAAAACCTTCATAGAGAGGAGAGGCCTTTGATCCCTTCCACTTTCAAATGTCTGATTCTGTCTTTCCCAAGGTACATATATTGGTGTTAGGTGGGTTAGAAAATAGGAAAAATGACTGAAGAGTTTATCTACTACTTTAATCCTCCAGTGTTGGGTTCACGGAAGTAAATGATGTAATGTACTCATCGATGTATTAATATTTTAGCTTACCTAATATAATAATAATAATGAGCTTCATACATGAGCTCATCTAATCACAGGTACATTCTGACCTTTCCATTCAATTTGTATCAGACCCACTTGGGAAGTCACAAACACAATATCCTAAGCAACAACACTATCTAACTCTGAAGATATTTTAGAAATGATACCACTGAAGTTGTTTTCATTTACTATCTATATATTCAGTACATGAGCATTCAAAAGTCAACTGTGAGGTAATCTAACAAAATCAACAGATTATCTGCTTGCCCTGAAGTTATGGCTGTTAAGAAGAAAACTTCATAAACTTACGGAGACTGGGGGGAGGTGGGATCATTGCCCCTGCAGGAGGAGGAGCAGAGAATGGAGTAGGAGGTATCTTTCCTTGTTGAAATGCAGCGGCTTTGAACAGAGTAAGGAAAAAACAACACACAGTGAATAAGAACTCAACAACTCACTTACCAAAATAACCATTTTCTTTTAAATCATTAACAGTCCCAATTATTTCACTTTACTTCATTTAAGATTATTACATCACAGCCTCTAGAAGTTTTAAATCAACCGTAGGTATTTACCAGCAAACATTACAATTAATTTGTTTACTGATTTCGGTTTTTTAACCTATTTTTATTTAGTCAGCATTTCTGTGGCTGATCTATGGGAGAATGGAATGAAGACCTCCCATTACCAATGTCTTACCAAAGAGATGCAGACTTCTTTAATCTGTAGATGCTGTTTACAATTTGAACCATTCATAGTTTTGTCTGGAAATGTGTGATACCTGCCCAAAGACCAGACTTTTTGTAAAACCTCACATCATTTTGGTTTAGTAGTTTTGAAATTAATGTACTAAGCTAAGAGACACGAAAGAGAAATAAAGATTTCAAAGCAAGAGTCTGCCCCGAAGAAGATTATAATCTTTAAAAAATGTCCAATACAACAACTTTTTTCTTTCAGGGCACAAATGAATATGAGGCACAAATGAAGACAAAAGAAATTAAAGATAATTAATAAGTGGCTTTACAAAGAAGTCACACATAAACACTAAGATACATACTCATAGTTAACTATACTAGAACTAAAATTAAGTAAATCTATAGATAAAATTTAAAAATAAAAATAAAAAGTATACTCATAAAAATTATTTCTTAAATGTAAGTATTTTCCAAGTCACTGCAATCTGCAGCCTAAGGATACCCCACCTATCCCCATTCCATCCCAACCAGCGCAATGTAGGTCAAATTACGCAAGTAAATCACTGCTAACTCCTAAAGACCAGATCCAAAAAGATGACTTTTAGAAGTGGAGATTTATGCACAGCTAGCTACTCATATGCCTCTGAATAGAGCCTGTGCTCTATAGGAGATCATATCCCAACAAGGGCTTTTCCAATCAAAAGGACATCTCCCACAACCCAAGCAAAAGGACAACTTGTAAAGACTGAAGAGGAAGTAGCTAAGCCATCAGCTCAACAGTGGACTCAAAGCCAACATAATCATGGACATCAACATCACATGGTGTGTCCCCAAGGGCTTGCCTTCTCTCCTCCAAGTCTTCCATCAAAAACATTTACTCATCCTAAATTCTGCTGCTGCATCCACAAAATAACTAAATGAATACGGCTCTAAACTTTAATGCCAAGAAATTTCTAACATCTTTTCAAATAGAAAAAAAATGATTACATCATAATATATATTTCTTTTTTCCAAAGATTTTATTTACTTGACACAGATAGCAAAGCAGGGAGAGCAGCAGAGGGAGAGAGAAAAGCAGGCTTCCCACTGTGCAGGGAGACTGATGTGGGGCTTGATCCTAGGACCCCAGGACCATGACCTGAGCCAAAGGCAGACACTTAACCAACTGAGCCACCCAGGTGCCTGATACAACGTATTTTTTCAAATGAAACAGGACAATGTCCAAGATTTGCTCTTTAATAATTCAGGATGGAGAACGGGAGAAGATGGAAGGTATTCGGTGGCTCTCAACTAAAGGCAATTTTGACCCTCTTGGGGACACTGGGCAATGCTTGGGGACATTTTTGGTTGTCATCACTGGGAAATATTATTGGCATCTGGTGGGTAGATGCCAGGACTGCCACTGAACAGCCTACAATGCACAGGACAGCTCCACAACAAAGAATCATCCAGTCCCAAAGGCCAAGAGCACTAAGTCTGAGAACCTGTTATAAACAAAACAACACTGTTGCAACGAGGTGATGGAAATCAGAGGTGGGGGTCAGCCATAGAAGGTTCTTTCATTAACCCGTCTTCCTCCTTTTTTGGTATTTTACATAAGCTTTGTTTTCTTAAAATTGCAACACAATCAAAGCCCACATTTGCCCGCCAGCTCTGAATAAATGAAAAAGGCCATGTCTAAAATACACCAGCATGATCTAACATAGAAATGCTACATCTTCTATCAGTGTCTTGAACTCAACTAGCCACACAAATATTTCCCAAATTAAACAAAAAGAGGGGGGCCTGGGTAGCTCAGGTGGTTAGGCATCTGACTCTTGATCTCAGCTCAGGTCTTGATCTCAGGATCATGAGTTCAAGCCCTGCGTTGGGAGCCTACAGAAAACAAAACAAAACAAAAAGAGCATGTTTCAACAGAGGTCTGAAACATACTCAGGTTACTTTGTCACATCCATTACTTCCGTCTTAACCGAGTATCTTTGTCAGGACTACAGGAATAAGAAACTCAAAGTCTCTCAAACTCTTTGAAAGTAACTATAAATCCACCTCCACATTTTCCTATTATAAAAGGAAAATAGTTATAAAAACTATGATCGGGGTGCCTGGGTGGCTCAGTTGGTTAAGCATCTGCCTTCACCTCAGGTCATGATCCCAGGGTCCTGGGAAGCCCCACAATTAGACTCCCTACTCAGTGGGGAGCCTGTGTTCTCACTCTGCCTCTGCCCCTCCCCCTGCTTGTGCACTAGTGCTTTCTCTCAAATAAATAAAATCTTTAAAAAATAAAATAAACTTATGATCACTACAAAGGAGGTTTCACCTAAGTTTGCTACAATACCTGGTCCATGTCAATAAAGAAATACTAGGCAACTCATTCTTCTCTGCCCCACTTCCCAATCTAATCAACATCTGATTGCTCTAGCCTCAATAATTACTATTGATGTGTTCTTATATTCCCTGGGAAACCAACGATCTTCTAATTCTTTCGTTAAACACATCAGAATGCTCCTATTTATCACTCAGAATGAGCTTCTTCTGTGGAAAACAACAGAGAGACAGGGATGAGAAAGAATGGGACCATTCTCCCACAACAGAACAAGAGACTGAAACATACTTGTTTTGTCGATCAGGCTCTGAGCCTGTTCTTCCATCCATTTCTGATAGTAGTCTTTCACATTCTCTTTGTGTTTTCTACCACTGCAATGTGTCTTTCTCACAGATGGCTATAAGACAAAAAAGGTCATATTGGTCACAGAAACAAGTTCTCCAGATCAGAAATTTTATAAAGCCCTTCTTTATATATAGGTAGCCTGGCTACCTTTAGCAGCTTTAGCTGGGTGCTGAAGCATGATTTACAAACATTATCCAACAACGCACTGTGGTCATTTATAAATAAATTTATATATTTATCCACTGACCAGAGGTCAGCAAACTATGACCCATGGGCCAGTCACCTGATTTTGTAAAACAACGGAGTAGAACACAGCCACATTCATTTGTTCAGGTATTATCTATGTCCTGTCCTTACTCTAGGAGTCATTGCAGAAAAAGACTATATGGTCCACAAACCTAAAATAATTACAGTCTGGCACTGAAGGGAAAGTTTGCAAACTCCTGATCTAGAACACAATGCCATTTTAATGCCCTTTCTTAGATTATTCTATAGCAAAATAATACAGCTTACATATATTTAAAGTATACTGTTTATAAGAATATCTTCTTTTAAATGACTTTGGGTCTAGAATATAGACTATGAATCACATATAGACTTTTGTCTCTAGCTCACTAATCCTTTGGTTTTTTTAACAGCTTTTCTGAGGTAAAACTGACATAAGAGAAACTCCACACATTTAACCATTTGTTTAAGTTAACATTTATTTAACACTACATGCCAAACACCATGCTATGTACTTTATAAGCGGTGTCTCAATCATCCTAATAATCACATGTGCGTGGTACAATGGAATATTAACCAGAAAGAACCCACCACTAATTCACACAATGGTGGATGAATCTCAAAAGGATGCTCAAGGCACCTGAGTGGCCTGGTCAGCTACATATCTGCCTTCAGTTGAGGTATGGTCCCGGGGCCCTGGGATTGAGCCCCGCATCCGGCTCCCAGCTCAGCAGAGAGTATGCTGGTCCCTCTGCCCCTCCCACCACCGCTCTCTCTCTCAAATAAATCTTAAAAATGGGGTGCCTGGGTGGCTCAGTGGGTTAAGCCACTGCCTTCGGCTCAGGTCATGATCTCAGGGTCCTGGGATCGAGCCCCGCATAGGGCTCTCTGCTCAGCAGGGAGCCTGCTTCCCTCTCTCTCTCTCTGCCTGCCTCTCTGTCTACTTGTGATTTCTCTGTCAAATAAATAAATAAAATCTTTAAAAAAAAAAAATCTTAAAAAAAAAACCCACAATACACTCAGCAAAAGAAGTGAGATACACAGAGTATATACCCTAAGATTCCATTCATATGAAGTTTTAAAACCAGTTAATATTGATCTTTCATAATAAAAACCAGATCAGCTGGGGCTAAGGGTGCAGGGGACAGAAGGTAAAAAAACACAAGGGAACTTTCTGGGGTGATGGAAATGTTCTGTATCTCATGTATACACCAAATGGAAATTATTTGCCAAATTATCAGACCATACTTAAAAGGTCTGCATTTAATCGAAATACAATTCAATAAAATTGGGGCGCCTGGGTGGCTATGTGGGTTAAGCCTCTACCTTTGGCTCAGCTCACGATCTCAGGGTCCTGGGATCGAGCCCGCATCAGGGATCTCTGCTCAGCAAGGAGCCTGCTTCCCCCTCTCTCTGTGTGCTGCTCTGCCTACCTGTGATCTCTCTCTCTGTCAAATAAACACAAAAATCTTTTTAAAATATATATATGTATATATATAAAATTCAATAAAATTGATTTTAAAAATCACAAGCCTATTATCTTTAATTTATGCTTAAAGACTTGTCTTAAAACACATAGTTGGTAAGTAGCAAACCAAGGCCTAGAGTCCAGACCTTACTCAAGATGCTTCTCATGGCTGTCTAATTACCTCCTACCAACAGAACCTCTCTTCACAGGACGGCTTCAGTAGCAGCAGACAGGACCAAGTATCACATAACCACAGACTGTCTTTTCATGGTCTATATTTCAAAACACTGTTTGTTCCCTGACTCTCCAGTGACCGATTACATAACACAACAAGGCCATGAGCCTTATAACAAAATCATGCCTAAAAATCAGCAAAAACTCAAAAGCTGCAGTGCTGAATGTTTATTGCATTTCAAAGTCCACCACAGGGAACTGCTTCAATCACTATGGAATTTTTCTATAGGGGTTCCTGACATTTCTCAGAAACAGACATTTGTTATAAAGGGATCCTTTTATTCTCTGAATGTTGGCATTAGCAAGATAAGCTATAAAATGGTTAAAAAGCATTACCTACTCACTAACAATTTTAGAAAATTATGATAAGGGGTCAAAGGGGCTAGGATCAAAAAAAACAAAACAAAACAAAATAAAAACTGGGACTCTATAGGCAAATTACTGTGATACCAACTTATTGGAGGAGTCCCATTCAGGACAATCTATGATAATATTCAAATCTATTATTCCTTCAAGAGGAGTCATCCTACTTACATGTTCCACAAATTAATACTGAACATCTGGCTAGGGTTCCTGCAGCTACTATTCAAGAAGCCAAGATGATCAGGAGCTCCGGTTTAATGACATTTCTGCAGAGGCAGCCAAATACAGAGATATAGTTTTCAAGGTGTGGCTCACAGGCAGCTAAGGGTGTCTCAGACCCAACTTCAGGGGGTCCGCAAGGTCAAAGGAGTTCCATAATGATGTTAAGACATACTTTCCTTTTCCACTGTATTGTCATTTGCACAGATGATATCAAACTTCTGGCACTTTAGAATGAATGAAGGCAATGGCAACCCAATGTATTAGGGGTCGTTGTATTTTTCAACACTGCACTCATGGGGGCGGGTGGGCAGTTTCACTGAAACTGTCCTTGATGAAGCAGCAAAATTTTTAATTCTATTAAACCTCAACTCTTAAGTTCATGTCTTTTTATTTTTATTTTTTTAAAGATTTTATTTATTTATTTAGACAGACAGAGATCACAAGTAGGCAGAGAGGCAGGCAGAGAGAGAAGGAAGCAGGATCCCTGCTGAGCAGAGAGCCCAATGAGGTGCTCGTTCCCAGGACTCTGGGATCATGACCTGAGCTGAAGGCAGAGGCCTTAACCCACTGAGCCACCCAGGAGTCCCCACGTCTTTTTAAAATTCTGGGTACAAAATGGGATGTACAAAGTACTTCAGCCGCATGCCAAAATATGATGCTATTTCAAAGAAAAGCAGGACTGCAAATAGTTCAAGTTGTAAGTTCTACCGGCTACCTCTTTGATGTAACATCATTTTTACTTGACAGACTGAGAAACAAACAGGAGATTCAGACTTCTCAGAAATAAGTGAAGTGAGCCTGTCACTTCAAAGGAAGCAATTGGTAGTATTTATTGCCAAGGATAAAATCTGAGCTTTTGAACAAAACTCAGAATTTTAGAAAACCTTATCTACTACCATGAGCTTGTCAGCTTCCCAATACTTAAAGTCCCCTTCTGATTAGATTGTGACATTAATATGAATTTTTATATTACATAATCAAATGTGTCAACACATGGAACACCTGTATGACTGAGTGAACCAATATTCCAATATTCATTTTCCAAATGACCAAAGCACATTACAAAATCTCGTCTGGTAAAAGATTCACTCAAAGTGCAAAGCAGATCACTGAAATTGCCGGGGGCTGAGGGGTGGAAACAGGGAAGGGCAGAGGTAGAGAGAGAATGGAAGGGTTCAATCTTATAATCCTGAGATCATGACCTGAGCTGAAATCAAGAGTCAGATGCTTAAATGATTGAGCTACGTATGCACCCCCAGATCCGTGAATTTTGATGTAACAGAGTATGAAAAGTTTGAAACAGTTTCAGATTCCACACTGCAACTAGTTTGGATGCAGTAATATAAAGTATTAAAGAATATCCACAATTATCTAAAAAGGCTGGTAAAGTACCCTACTTTTTTCAACTCATCTATATGAGGTTGGGATTCAACCAAAACATAGTGCAACAAACTGAATGCAGAAGAATCCACCTGTCTTCCAATAAGTCAGATATTACAAAGGCTTACAGAAAGGTTAAAGCAATACCATTCTTCACAATACTTTTTTCCTTTTTGAAAATAGCTATTTTTCACTTTTAAAATGTTATTTGTATAACAAGTAAAAACTTTGTTAAAAAACTGTTATGTTCAAATGAATCAGTATTTTTTAAATTTTAAGTTTTAATTTCAAATACACAGCAAATATTACTAATTAAACCAATATAACTGGCGTTACTCATTTTTTTAAATGACCCAGTAATTTTTAAGAGTGGCAAGAGATCAGGAGACAAAAAAAAGTCTGAGAGCTGCTGGCAGAGAAGCCCTGGAGTTAGACTGCTTAGGCTAACCTTCCAGCTCTGTACAACTGATTTAGTAACACCTAGACAATCATTTAACCATACTCTGCCTCAGTTTCCTCTTCTGCAAGATGGAGATAATACTAACCTCTTAGGCTTAATATGAACATTAAACAAAATGATACATGTAAAGCATCTGGACACATAGTAAATGCTCAATCTTGGTTGTTATTTGACAGTTTTTAATCAAATCAAAGCACAGTACTCAGTTTCAAATTTAGGCATTTCTTTCCAGTTTAGTCAAAAAAACGTCTGAGTGCCTTGTCCCAATCAAGTATTTAAACTTTAGAACACGTCCCTGGAAACTTTTTGTGCCATAAAATTTTTTTTTCACTTTCTATTTTGCTAAAGCATTATTATTTGGTTCTCAACTGAAAACAGTAATTGCTGGAAGATCAATAACTACGAATTATGAAAACAGTTACAGGAAAAATGGAGGAAACAAAATCCAGATTATTTTCTCCAGGCAGGAACACTTAAACCTTAACAGGATGAAAAGCCCAAATTTACACCTAAAAAAAAAAAAAAATCTAATTTGTTAAGCACAAAGTGTTCTGAAACTGAGAAGAGACACTACTTACAGAGTCATGGGTGAGGTACGTGTCGCAGTAGTCACAATAAAACCTGGAAAGAGGTGGAAAACAGAGAAAAAGAGAAGACGACCACCAGTTAACAGATGCCCATCCACCGGAGTGCTGTTCAATGAAGGCAAATTATAAAAAGACCTATTCATGTTTCCAAGACATTAGATAAAGCAATCTGACAGAAACTAGGCTTTTTTGTTGCCTTGGGCCGAGTCGACCTACCGACACTGCAAGAGGGCAGTATCTGCAACTCCCAGGCTCCCTTCCCCACATCCTCCCCCTTCCCGGAAAATCTCAAGAGCTAGAACCCTCTCTGCACCACCCCACTCGGACACAGTTAGCGACCATGACCGAGAACATCCACAGATTCGGGGCCCCACTCACTTAGGCATGTTGCTCTGCAGGCCGTTGCCCACTCCGACCCGCGCCGCCCGGAAATGACGCACACAGTAAGCGCCGACGCCGCGGAACGGTATGAGTCAAACGCGACTCCAGAAACCCTACCCAGTCATCCAATCCGCTTGCTGCGCTGCGCTGCGACGGCCTTAGCCGCGGCGGCGGCCGAACGAAGGGCGGGGCTTTTCTCCCTCTCTCCTGGCCTATAGCTAGGCGGAAGGCGGGGTGGGGGTGAGGGATGTACGAAGGACCCCGGCAAGGTTCAATCCCCGCCCCTGAAATCTCCATCCTTGAGGCTTCCGGCAGCGTGTTAGTCGTTTTTTCGACAACTTTATAAGCATTTCTTTGTGTGTGCCAGGCACTGTTAGAAATGCCGAGAGGTCAGCAGTGAACAAAACAAAGATCCCTACCCTCATGGAGTAGGCAGTAGGGGTTGGGAATAACAATCAAGTTAATATGTAGTCAGGTGGAGTCAAGTGCCGGGGGCGTAGAGATGAGGGAGTGAAGCAGGGAAGAGAGGAGTTCAACTTTAAGAGAGAGAAAGCTTGCTGAGAAGGTGACAACTGAGAATAATAGGGTTCTTAAAGCCAGGTGCAATCGGTTTTACGCTTTTCTGAGTCTCAACCCTAGGAGATGGTAGGATTCCCAATTTCAGGTGCCATCTCCTGCGTCCAAGTCGTGCTGCCTGAGCAAGCTATTTAATCTTTCTGAGCCTCAATTTCCTCATCTGGAAAATAGGGATTAAAAATTCTTGCTTGTGAGGTGTAAGAAAGAATTAAATGCGAAAATGTTTGTAAAGTATATAGTGCAATGTTTGAACATACTAAGCCCTCCGCATTTGGCAGTTAATTTACATAAAGGGCAATTGATACTACTACTATCTTGTCCACAGACCTGACGTGTTTAGTAACAAGGCCAAACGTCCAGCCTGTCTATGAGACTCCAAAATGGCCATCCTCTCAGAAAAGAGAAATAAATGTTGGGAATGGAAAGGAAGAGTTTTTGATTCTTCCTTCATATTCTCTGCTGGTGGGGTTGCAACCAAAATAATCATAATTGCTGCTTTATTTGTATGTTTACTATGTCCTAGGTGCTTTGAATGCATTATTTCCTCTATTCAACAATCCTATTACTCACAATTCCGGTGCTTGGCTGGCTCAGTAGGTAGGGCACACAACTCCCGATTTCCGGGATGTGAGTTTGAGCCCCACCTCTGGTGTAGAGATTACTTAAAAATAAAATCTTAAAAAACAACAACAAAAAAAAAAACCTTAAAAAAAAGAACAATTCGGGACGCCTGGGTGGCTCAGGTCATGATCCCAGCGTCCTGGGATCGAGTCCCACATCAGGCTCCTTGCTCCACGGGGAGCCTGCTTCTCCCTCTGACTCTGCCTTCCACTCTGCCTTCCACTCTGCCTGTGCTCGCTTTCGCTCGCGCTCTATCTCTGACAAATAAATAAATAAAATCTTTAAAAATAAATAAATAAATAAATAAATAAAAAAGAACAATTCTATTATTCATGTTTCAAATGAAAAAACTAGCTTTCACAAGGTTAGGTGTACCACAAAGATTACTTCCTGGTCTTAAAAGTTAACTGTGCAATGAAATTATCAGGCTTTCATCATTCTAACAGTGGTAAATCTTAGCATTATAAATGGTGGGATAGTCATATTACATGTTTCCGGCTAGGATGCCAACGTTAAATAGACGTCATCAACTATTACCTATTTTTACCAAAAATGTTTCAACTGGATCTAATCAAGTTTATGGGATAGGCAAGAGGATCAAGCTAAAGTAAAGCAAAAGACAGCAAACTGATTCAGAAGGTGGGATATTCTATAGGACAAATGACCTCTTTCCTTCACGAAGTCAAGAGAAAGTGTCATTCTAGATTTAAATGTTTTTAAGAGACATAATCAGACATAGAGTATGGTTCAGGGTTAGAGCCTAGTTTGGACAAACCAGCTCTAAAGGAATTTTTGTGGAAAATACCTGGGCCTTAATGTTGCAGTTCTAGTAACCCATCTTTGTGTAGGCACCCTGAGTTGATTCTTCTCAAAGGGGTTAGATTTGTCAACTATGTTTTTGTTTTTCCCCCCTGATTTCCCTCTGTGCTAATATTGGGGCTGCTTTACCATCAAAACCGTTTTTCACCTTTCCCTTGCTCTTTTCAGTATGTCAGTGGGGAATGATGCCATAAAGGCTTTGTGTCTTGGACTCCTGCGCTGGTTGGATTCCAGGCTGAATTGCTGGGCAACATCTAAGGGATGCATTTCTGGAAATTAGAGAGATTAAGGAAATAGGCAGATTATCACCACCTCACCTCATCCCTAGTATCAGGCTGTCTCCACCCACCTGCTGGGCTCCAACTTCTAGCAGATGATCCTAGGCCTGGTCTCTGGTAACAAGATGTCCTTCTTCTGTTCTTCCAGTAGCTTCTTGCTATTGCATGTCTCTAGGCTACTTCACTTTTCTCTGTTTCGCTGTATCTCTGCCAACCGCTATATAAACCAATTCTCTGAATTAAATTCCCTCAGTTTTAAAGACTTAGTGTTTTCCAGGACTCAGAGAGTGACTTTACTTCCAAGTTCCAAAGTGTATCTCCCCTGAGTCTTGCTTATGGGCCGTGTTATCTGGAAAGAGTGCTTTTCACACATTTCCTCTGAGTGTGCCAAGCGACTGAGAGAGTTTATTTTTACCCTCATTCCCTTAGGTCTCAAGTGAAAATCCCAAATGCCTACCTGAGCTTGACATGCCCTTGAACTCTTATATATCTTAAAAACTCATAGTGTTTGCAAATCTACTTTATGAATAATATTTTTATTTTATTTTTATTTTTATTTTATTTATATTTTTCAATTTCTCTTAAGATTTTTTAAAAGATTTTATTTATTTATTTGTTTGACAGAGATCACAAATAGGCAGAGAAACAGGCAGAGAAGCAGGCAGAGAGAGAGGAGGAGAGCCTGCTTCCTCCTCTTCGAGCAGAAAGCCCGATGCGGGGCTCGATCCCAGGACTCTGGAATCATGACCTGAGCTGAAGGCAGAGGCTTTAACCCACTGAGCCACCCAGGCGCCCCGTCTCTTAAGATATTTTGAACTTAAAATGTATTTTGTTTATTTACTTTGGAATAACTAATAAGTACACATGGTACAAAATTAGAAAAGAACAAAAGTGTGTTCCCATATACATACCCCCTTACCAGTTTCTTGCATGCTCTTCTAGAGATAGGCCACACAAATGCAAATATTAACATATGTTTCCTGAAACTATTTCCCAATATTGCACAGTATTTTATTCTATAGATGTATAGATGTACCTCAATATATTAACCAGTCTTCAGTCAATTGTTTCCTGTCTTTTGTTATGCCAGTGATGCTGAAGCATGCAGGTAACTGGCACATTTATTGGTAGGATGGATTTCTAGAACTGGAATTACTAGGTTAAAGAGCTTTGCATATATCATTTTGAAAAATATTACAAAAATATCCCTCTCCTGTGATTGTATTTAAGAGTGCTTTTCCAGGGGCACCTGGGTGGCTCCATGGGTTGAGCCTCTGCTTTTGGCTCAGGTCATGATTTCAGGGTCCTAGGATCAAGCCCCGCTTCAGGCTCCTTACTCAGAGGGGAGCCTGCTTCTCCCTCTCCCTGCTGCTCCCCCTGCTTGTGTTCTCTCTCTCTGACAAGTAAATAAATAAAATCTTTTGAAAAAGATAGCTTTTTCATCTTTTCAATCTTATAAGTTAAAAGTGTTATTATATTATAATTTTAATTCCTCTTGTGAATAAATTGAGCATTTTTTCATATGTTTCAGAGCCTTAAAGAATCTGGGGTATGTGGGTAGTTCAGTTGGTGGTGTGTGCAACTCTTGATCTCAGGGTTGTAAGTCTGATAACCCACATTGCATGTACAGATTACTTAAAAATTTTTAAAATTCTTGGGGCGCCTGGGTGGCTCAGTGATTTAAAACCTCTGCCTTTGGCTCAGGTCATGATCCCAGGGTCCTGGGATTGAGCCCCGCATTGGGCTCTTTGCTTAACAGGGAGCCTGCTTCCTCCCCCTCTCTCTCTGCCTGCCTCACTGCCTACTTGTGATCTGTCTCTCAAATAAATGAATAAAATCTTTAAAAAAATTTAAATCTTAAAAAAGAAAGAATAGGGGTACCTGGGGGGCCCAGTTGGTGAAGCATCTGCGTTCAACTCAGGTCATGATCTTGGGGTGCTGGGATCGAGCCCCGTATGGGGGGGGGTGGTGTCTCTGCTCAGCAGGGAGTCGGCTTCTCCCTCTCCCATTGCCCCTCTCCCTGCTTGTGTTCAAGCTCTCTTTATCCCTCTCAAATACATAAATTAAATCTTTTTTTAAAAAAATAGTTATCTTAGTTATATGTGACAAAACCAGCTTAAATTAGCTTTGGCAAATATTTCCTTACAGAGACTCAGAAGCCTGGGACATCTCAGTGTAGACTTATCTCCAAGTATAGTCTCAAAATATGTTACTTGGTCTCTCTGTCTCTCCATCTCTCTTCTCACCTCTGTTTGTCTGTTTCTCTGTGCACATTGGCTTTGTCCTCTCACATTGCAGCCTGGCTTCCTCCCTGGCACCGGGTAGGATAGCCTCAAATATCCCCCAAATTCCATTTTTCTAGAACTATAATGCCAAAAGCCAGGGAGGGGCCTGAATGGCCAGATTTGGGATAGGGATGGGTAGGAAATTGTAGTAACAGTCCCACTGAAACCCCAGGGAGTGAGGCAGGAGTACCCAGGAGGTGGTGGGTGGGTGGGTACTGTTTTCAAGGAAGAAGTACAGGAAAGCATCCCGGACCAGAAATGGTGTGTACAGCAGCCACCGTTGGTCATACCTAACCCAGTTTGCAAAACCACCTCAAAGGAAATTACAAGTTTACGGCGGTAATTTCCATTGTAACCACCAGAGGACTTGAGTCCTTGGTGCCTTGGTAACTTACACTTCCCTTCCTCTCTCTCTCATCTTTCACCAATGTTAAGGACAGAAAGTAATATTCAGTTATTGAATATTTAATATATTCAAATATAACAATATTCAATTATTTAATATTTGATAATTTAATATTTAATATTTATATATTTAATATTTCTTCGATAGATGCTTGCTGACCACCCAGTTGGTGTTCAGGTCAGTGCTGGCAACCAATAGTGGGAAAAATGACTAAACACGCTGTGCCCACCATCAAGTTTAGTGTACACAGTAAGCATTTAAACAAAGAGCTATATAGCATTATATAATAAGGACTGTGATAAGACAACTTCATCAAGAAAAAATATCATGTAGTAATAATAAGACAACTTCTAGATCCCAAATGCCTGTGCTTGAATGCCAGTATCACAAGCTGTTGCTTGGACGTTGGGGAAGTTGGTTAACCTCCTTCTGACTTAACTTTCTCATCTGTAAAGGAGGGGCAATAATAATGCCTACTTCATGAGGTCATGGCTGTAAGGACTGAGGAATAAGATAATTCCTTTTTTTAAGATTTTATTTATATATTTACTTGTTAAAGGAAGACAGAGCACAAGCAGGGGGAGCAGAAGGCAGAAGGAGAAGCAGGCTCCCCTCTGAGCAAGGAATCCAAAGCAGAGCTTGATCCCAGGACCCTGGGATCATGACCCAAGACGAAGGCACATGCTATCTGAGCCACCCAGGGGTCCCAAGATAACTCTTAAAAAGCACTAAGCCCATGGTTAGCCATACAGTAATTGGCAAATACTGGCACTGTGAGTAATAAGAATCACTATTAAAAACTCAGACATCCAAGAATCCTTCCAGGTCTTCTCAGGGCCACACCAGAGAAGAGCTGTGGAACTCTGACTCATTTTGTTTCCATTCTAGTAAGAGACTTCAGGCCCGCTTTAAGCCATCCGCTGACTCTTCTACCTACTAAGAGCTCTTCAGAACCCACCATTATTTTTCCCTTCCCAAAATGTGGGGGAGAGGCTGAATCCCAGGTGGACTTAACTCTGCACTCTGAGCTGTATTTCCAGTTTGGAGAGTGTTGATCTGTTGACAGATACCTCGCTGGGGAGGAGCACGCAACTGGGGCTTTATCCCCCAAGTACTTTTTTGAACTGAGAATTGGCTACCATGAAGTAGCCTCAGAGGCTAAAACTTGATCTATCTATTTGGAAACAACAGCAAGACATAGGGCACCAGCTTTAGAAGTTCACACCAGGTCTCCCAGGTGGGTGTGAACATAACTGTGGCTGAGAATTCATGACCATGACTGGTAAGAGGAAGGGAAGTCCTTCTGAGGACCTCACTCGATTGTTAGTCATTCTACCTTGAAAGCGAAACCAGTTGAGAGGTGACCTACCTGCTGCTTTCCAAGGCCAATGCCTGGACATAAGGCTTCTGGGAACCTAGCCAGAGTGACACTGGGACCTCAGTGAGGAGGCCCATCTGGCACCTTCCGATGGCAGCAGACCTATTCGTGTTCATCCAGCTGATGGGGAGGGAATGATTATTCACTAGTTCTGCTGTGATTGTCTTGTCTCCCTCACAGTAAGCAGAGAGTTCACAGCTGGAAATGAAAAAGGTCCAAGTCCCGGGATCTGGATAGCAAGTCCTTTTTCTTGAAACTCTTTATTAATCTAATGCTGTTGGGTCGGCAGATCATGGTATCAGGAGGAAGCCTGGTCAGGCACTAATCAACAAGGCAGAAGAACAGGTTTGGTAGGGTGGTTTTGAGTAACTCTTTACTGAAAAGGAGTTATTACTCACTCTTGGAATGTCTTCTCTTAGATGTAGTATTTTCTCTCTGAGCCCATTTTATTAGCACAAGAAGCTTTCAGCCTGACTCTAGGGGTGTGAACTTGGAAAGCTGGAAACAGAAACATAAGTGGCTTTTTCATGGCTTAAGACTTTAATAGGATCTGAGGTCATGGTTCGGAATGGCGTGCGCAAGCACACGTACATGTGCGTCCACGCGCGCGCGGGCACACACACACACACACACACACACACCCCGTTCTGTTGCTCCAGGGAATGTGGTCTTTAGTGACTGGCTTTTGCTGCAGAAAAGGAAAGCACATTTATAAAGCACCGAGTTTGTGTCAGCACTGGACAATGTGCCTTCATTATGTTATCTGATGACGTTTAATTTCAAGGGTTTTTTTTAACTGATGAGGAAACCAAGACCCAAACAGGTGATATAATTGGAACAAAACTGCATAGCAAATACATGGTAAAGATAGGATTCGAACCCAAGAGCTTCACCCAGAGCTTAAATTCTTCCTGTTGAACACACTGCTTGTACCTATGAGACTTTTTGAAATGTGGCCTGAGTGTCATCTGTTCCCAACAACTCTCTTACTGCAACTGATAAGCTGAGTTTTTCAAGTAAGTACTCCAAAGCACCAATATGTAGCCAGGCCTCCTCCATGAAAAGTTGAGTCTTAATGTGCACCATTTATACTTCAAATAATATAATAATTTTTAATAAAGATGTTGGGGATAAAAAGCACCTACAAAACAAAAATAAAATGATCACCAACTCAATTAAAAAGTACTGGCTGACTCAGTTAGGAGAGCATGTGACTCTTGATCTTGGGGTTGTGAGTTCAAGTCCCACATTAGGTGTAGAGCTTACTTTAAAAGTAATAATAATTAAAAATAAACTTGGGGCACCTGGGTGGCTCAGTCAGTTAAGCATCTGACTTTGGCTCAAGTCATGATGTCAGGGTCCTGGGATCAAGTCCTGAGTCCAGCTCCGAGGTCAGTGGGGAGCGTACTCCTCCCTCTTCTTTTGCCCCTCCCCGGCTTGTGTGTGATCGATCTCTTTCTCTCTCTCTCTCTCTCTCTCTCCAAATAAATAAATAAAATATTTAAACAAATAAATCTTAGTGAAAAGGAAATATAAATGTCCACTAAACACACAAAAAGATAGCCATTCTCAGTATGAATTCAAAGTAAGGGATGCCTGGGTGGCTCAGTCCTTAAGCATCTGCCTTCAGCTCAGGTCACGATCCCAGTGTCCTTGGATAAAACCCCGCATCAGGCTCCCTGCTCAGCGGGGTGTCTGCTTCTCCTTCTCCTTTTTCCCTGGCTTGTATTCTTGCTCCCTCTGTCAAAGAAATAAAAACCTTAAAAAAAAAAAAAACTAAACTAATTATTTATTGGATTGGTGAATCCAAAAGATTGAGAACACTTAGATTAGCCATAAATGTGGCTAAATAGGAGCCATCATACGTTATCAGGACTGGACTCATTCCTTTTGAGGGCAATTTGGTCATGTCTACCAAAATAACACGTGTATATACCCTTTGACACAGCTACTTCATTTCTAGGAATTTACTTTACAGTTATAGTTGCAGGTGTGCCAAATGATGTATATACAAAGATTTTCACTGAAACAGTACTTGAAAGAAACAGCAAAATTCTGAAAAGTTAAATGTGTATCAATAAGGGTCTGGTTAAATAAATAACAGGACATCCATATAGTGGACCACTAGGCAGCTGTAGAAAAGAATGAGAAATATCTTTGTGTATGGATTGGAAAACTCTCCAAGACATATTATTGACTGAAAAAGCAAGACAGGGGCACCTGGGTGGCTTAGTGGGTTAAGCGTCTGCCTTCAGCTCAGGTCATGATCTCAGGGTCCTGGTGTAAATTCCCACATCGGGCTCCCTGCTCAGTGGGGAGTCTGCTTGTCTCTCTCCCTTTGCCCCATTCCCCACTAGTGCTCTCTCTCTCTCTGTGTCTTTCTCTCGAATGAATAAAATCTTTTAAAAAAATGAAAAAAGCAAGACATAGAACGATGTATACAGGAGATATCATTCACATAAAAAAGAAGGCAGATACTACATGCATGTATTATCTTGTAAATGTATTCCAAATCTCTTAACGAGATGCCAGAAAACTAGTAACAGTGCTTCTCTGCTGGGGAAGGTAAGGGTGGGAGGGATATATTTCACTGTATGAATACCTTTTTGAAATTTTGATGTTTAAACTTCATGAATTTTTAAAATTAAGTATGATAGTTTTTAAAATAAGGAAAAAAAAAAAGAAAAAATGATGTGGTATTGGGGCACACCACATGTCTTGGCTGCACTGTCCATGCTCTACAAATTGCCTTCTTGAGCAAACAGACTCTTCATTAAACAACACTCAAATAACATGTAGTCTCCTAAACCAACACCCGTGAATGCACAACCCCCCTCAAAATCCTTGTGATCCTGGAATGGATCACAAGGATGGAATGGAATGGATGCCTTGTTAGGTGTTCTCAGACTGCAAGTGATTCAACCGGGTTGATGACTTTAATCTAAGCTCCATCAACAACACTTGAAAAAGAAGCTTTTAGTCCTGAGATTTTAGGAACCCCAATGCTCTTGTTCCTTACCTCTTGGATATCCTTTAAAATCTTTCATTTGCTCACTGAAAAAGTCTGTTTTGACTTCAGGCTTTCTGAGTTCAAAGAAGAAAAATTTGTTCATTTGATTCTAGCACTCATGTAAAGTACTTGGGATTCACAACCTGGAGGTAGGCAGACATTTCTTTGGACATAGAAGGCAAAGAGCCATTTAAAAATTTGATAAGTTGGACTTCATCAGAATTTAAAACTTCTGCTTTTAAGCACGGTTAAGAAAATGAACAAGAAAGACATGGGCTATATATTCATAAGACATTTATTTCACAAATAATTTGCATCTGAAATATATATTTTTAAGTTTTTTTTTCATTTATTTATTTATTTATTTGAGAGAGACAGGAAGAAAAGAGAGAGCCAGGGAAAGAGCAGAGGAGCCCAACTTGGGTCTCCATCTCAGGACCCTGAGATCCTGACCAGAGCTGAAACCAAAAGTTGGATGCTTAACCAACTGAGCCACCCAGGTGCCCCAAAATGTATTTTTAAAAATCAATAAGAGGGGTGCCTGGGTGGCTCTGTCAGTTAGACATCTGCCTTCTGCTCAGGTCATGATCCCAGGGTCCTGGGACCGAGTCCCACATCAGGCTCCTTGCTCAGAGGGGAGCCTGGTTCTCCCTCTCCCTCTGCCTGTTGTTCCCCCTGGTTGTGTGCGCTCACTCTCTCTGTGTGTCAAATAAATAAATAAAATCTTTTTAAAATCAATAAGAAAAGGATCCCACAATATTTAATGAGCAAAAGACTCAGACACTCACAGAAGAAAATGTGTAAAAAGCCAATAAACCCATAAAAAACTGTTGAAAATGTCATGCATTAGGGAAATGTAAATTAAAATTGCAATGAGATACCATCGCAAACTCACTATAATGGCTAAATTTAAAAATTAATTTAAATAAATCTAATTAAATTTAATTTAAAAATTAATTTAATTAAAATTAAAAAGATAGAAAAACCTTGGCAAGGGTAAAGCACCTAGAATACTCATTTGTTGCTGGCAGTAGTGAAAATGGCACAACGGCTTTGGGAATATGTTTGGCAGTTTCTTACAAAGCAAATACTCACCTACCCTCTGACTCAAGAATTTCACTCTTAAGCAATTACCCAAGGGAAATGAAACATATGTCCTTTCAAAGACTCGTCCAAAAATTTTCAAAGAAGTTTTCTTTTCATAATAACCTCAAGCTGGAAACAACCCAAATGTGCATCCCAGTGCAATGGCTAAACAAATTCATACAATAGAAAGTTAGTCAACCACAAAAAGGAACAAACTATTGATACACACAACAATATGAATGAACTTCATAGATAAAAACATTATGCTGAACCAAAGAAGCCAGACACAAAAGAGTGCACACAGTTTGTTTTTAATTATATGAAGATCTAGAACAGGAAAATCTAATTTATGTTGGAATAAAATGAAAAAATTGGTTGTGTCTGAGGGAGTCAAATTGCTGAGGCAATGAAGATGATGAAAGTACTTTATATTTTGATAGGGATGTGGGCCTTGTAAATGTAGGCATTTGTCAAAACTCATCAAATTATGCACTTAAAATGTGTGTCTCTCACTGTCCAGTCCCCAACAAAATCTGTAAATAACTATTGACCTATACTTGGCAAAGTATAAATGAGAAAATATGCTGAGGGTAATGGGAGCCAGTTTTCTAACAGTTGGATAAAGGGAGTTACAACGAAGGGGGAATATACCATGAGATGCTGGGTGAGAACTGGAGGTATCAGTATGAACTTGTGGATTTATACACATGTTCTGGCTTTGTCCACTGAAAGAGCCTAGAGAAGCAATGACATACCAGTTACAATGAGCAAGCAGCCAGATCTTGATTTCTAAATATCATTCTTGAAGAAGGGAAACAAGGGTGTCTTGGAGAACAGACTCCTGCAAGAAAAGAATAAGATGAACCCAAAATATTTTCTTGTGCCAAAAAGAAGGAAAGTGCCCAACAAATTTGGGGACTATGTCAAAAGAACACAGGAGGGGCGCGCAGGTGGCTCAGTCAGTTAAGTGCCTGACTCTTGATTTCACTCAGGTAATGATCTCAGGGTCCTGGGATTGAGCCCAACATGTGTCGGGGCTCAACATGGAGTCTGCTTGAGATTCTCTCGCTCCCTGTCTCTCTGCCCCTCCTGTGCTGCTCACTCCTTCTCTCTCCCTCTCTCAAATAAATAAATAAATCTTATTAAAAAAAAAAAAAAAGAACATAGGTAACCAGCCTGAAGTGGCTCCCACCAGTCAAATCTGGAAAATTCTGAAATAAATAATGATCAGAAATAAATAATGATGTTAGTGGATTATAAACCATTGAATCAAATAAGAGTCCATGAGTCTATTCTGAAATAAATAAATAATTAGTGTTTTTTTTTTTTTTAAAGTAGGCTCTATGCCCAGCATGGGGCTTAAACTCATGACCGTGAGATTAAGAGTCACGTGCTCTAATGCTGAGCCAGCCAGGTGCCCCTGAAATAGATAAACAAGAGAATAAGTAAATAGTGAAGAAGAAGGAGGAGATCTTCCTTACACTAGAATCATATCTGTTAATAAAGAAGGAATGGTGGAGTTGGAAAATCATAATGGATATGGAAACTTGAGAGTTAAAGTGTGATGAGGAAAATTCTCTAAGTATCTCCTCACAAATTACTTTTTAGATATAAAGAGAAAAATAATAAGTTTACAGTAGAGAGATATGACAGCTTCCCCTTAACCAAGTGATCAAAATGAACATTACAAATCTTGAGACAGAGCAGCTTCTGAAATCATACTACATTTCTGCCAAAATGCATAATCTGAATGTAATGTTGAAGGGACATCAGCCAAACAAAAAATTATTCTAATTCTACAAATAAAAAGCTGCACTTTTTGAAAGGTCAAGAAAAGAAAAGGCTGAGGAAGTGTTCCAGATTAGAGGAAACTAAAAACACCAAATAAATGCAAAGTATGATTCTGAACTGGACATTAGATTGAGAACATAAAAAGGTGTAAAGGATACTATCTGGACAAATATTTTGAATATGGACTATATTAGTTTCCTCTGACTGCTGTCACAAAGTACCACAAATTTGGTACATTAAAATAACCCACATTTATTCTCTTATAGTTCTGAAGACCAGAAGTCTGAAATCAGTTTCATTGGGCTGATATCAAGGTGTCGCAAGATCATGTTCCCTTGGTAGTGGTAAAGCACACAATGTCTCCAACTTTTGAATAAATCAGAAATGTGACCAGATGTAAACAATTGGGAAATCGGGGTAAAGGGTTGTAAAGGAGCTTCTTGCACTATTTTTGCAACTCACCTGTAAGTTTGATTATGCTAAAACTTAAAGATACCAGAAGAAAAACTATTAGGGATAATAGAGACAGGGTTATAAGACTAAAGCTTCATGCCAATTCCAAGGTCAGTGGGATAGTTTCCGTATCAGAGGTAGGAAAATGGGCCGGATAATAACACTTCCTTGCCTTTGTATGGTGCTCATTTTTAAATTATTTCATGGTGATTGTCTTATATGATCTTTGCAAAAAGCTTGTGGGATTAGAAGGGTGGATATTTTTATTCCCAATGGACAAATGAAAAACCGACTCACTCATCTAAGATCCCACGTGAGGTTAGTGGCAGAGTTGGCGATTAGAGATTCTCTCCTGATCCTGTTGTGCTAATTGTAAGGGAGTGGTTAAAAGTGGCTGAAGTCAGACAGACCTGAGCTCAAATCTTGGCTACTACTCAAGGTAGGTAGGTTACACAATAATGACCAATCAACCCTGAAATGTCAGCAGCTTAGCACAACCAAGCTAGGGTTTATTTATTGTTCCCATTACAGTGTAATGTGGGCCAGTCAGCTCCCTGGAGGGGCTCTCCTGCAGGCAGTTATTTAGGGGATCTGATCTCTGTCCTTGGGAGGGAGAAGGAGGGAAGGTGGTCCTTAGCTTCCAGCTGAGCAGATAAGGAAGAGAAAGAAGTGCAGGTAGAATGTTTTAAACCTGGAAATGGGGTATAAAGCATCTACATTTGATTGAACAGAATTCAATCACATGCTCTCATCTAAATGCATGGAGATCTGGAAAATGTAATTTTCTGTGTGGTCTGCAGGAAAATAAAAACAGCTGTGTGAACAAACCACCTTTGGCTCTACCATACTAGCTATGTAAACACAAGCAATTTACTTAAACTCTTTCTAGGTTTTCTCATTCATTGAATGGAGACAGTGAGATTACATAGGGTTGTCATATTAAATGAAGCCCCAGATGCCCATGGCATGGGTAGCACAGGGCCTCACACATAGTAAACCATACACGCATGTGATTAGGATTCCACAGCTTCTCATGTCCCTGATAGTCCTTGTTATATCAATTTCCTGGCTGGTGGTGGAGTTATTCATGGCAAACCTTTCCATGTGCTGCCCATTTATACTTTGCTCTATGACCACAATGTAATGGGCATTAGTCTCCTTAAAAAGAAAGGTCAAGGCCTTACAGCAGGGCCCATGTGGTGGGATCCAATGTGAAGAGCAACGGGTTACAAGATGTCATTTGGCAAAACATATCTTAATTCAGTTATATGTGGGCAGGGCAGGCACTGCTGAATCCCCTGGGGTTGTTGAGATGGGCCCTCTGATTGTTCTCAACAACAGGTGTTGATAAATTTCCAATAAAGTTGGCTAAGAAGTCTATTCTCTAGAGGAATCTAGAGGGACTCTAGAGGGAAGGAAGACACGGTATCCAGGAAAGGTCAGATGTAACATTTGTCCAGTGTTCATAACTTTCTCCACACTCAGTGCGGTAGTAAGTGGCCCGACTAAAGCCTGTGCGAAGAGACCCAACTGGGGACAATCTGGGCCTCTTAGTGACCTGAAAAACAGAACACTGGTATTCATGAGCAAGAGTAGGATGGACTCCAAAGAGTCATGCATGACCATTTCTTTTCTCCCAGATGGAAATGTCCCTTTTAGTTTGGAAATAGGCACCTGGGGCCAGAATTTGAGAATTACAGCTTACATAGGCCTTACTCCATTTTCTATACACAACCAAATTTGATCCAACACAGAGAATGGTTTAACCTTCCACCAGTCTTTGAGAGTTGAAAAGATTGGAAAATTTGGTAAACAATGTAATTCATAATGGTACAGCCAAATTAATCCTCTCTTGGATTAGTAGATGTCCCAGATTTGAGAACAAAGTAAAAAAGTAAAGTAAAGTAAAAAACTCAAGACTCCAGACTAAAATATGAATCCTGGGGCATCTGGGTGGCTCAGTGGGGTAAGCCTCTGCCTTCAGCCCAGGTCATGGTCTCAGGGTCCTGGGATAGAGCCCCGCATTGGGCTCTCTGCTCAGCGGGGAGCCTGCTTCCATCCCCCACACTATCTGCCTCTATGCCTATTCGTGCTCTCTCTGCCAAATAAATAAATAAAATCTTTTTAAAAAGACATTAAAAAGATCTAAAATTAACAAAAAACCAAAAACAAAATACGAATCCACTTGAAACAAATAGCAATTTTTACTGAAGTCTTAACTCAGGCATGCAGCTTCTGGTCTTCCTCATAAGAAGCCCTCCCAACATTTCTAGTGGTTAACTGCAATCCCTGGACTTCTTTGTGGCTGAAATCAACATGAGTGGGTTCCGAAATCCTCTCATCTCCACACAAGACCAGAGTCCAGACAGCCTTCCCCCAGGATCAATGTTAGGCTCTGCTTAATTGTGCTATGTTTGCTGACTGTACTCCCTAACCTCTGGGACTCTGGACCTTACCTGTCTCGACCTGTGGTTCTGTTCCATTTCTCCCTCACTTTAGTGATCTCTGTGGACTTGACTCCTTTCTGCTGGTATCTGCCAGATCCTGGGAAGTCCTATTTTCCTACCGCTTATCAAATGTGGCTTCAGAATTTCCATCATGGGGATTCTTACATGGGGTAGCCTCTTTGGAAGATGGTTAGGCATGACTCCCTTCTAGTGCAATTCTAGGGGCATCCCTACTTGGTATTTCACACAAGTGATACTTCTTGGAGCTATGGAACTTAGGGATTCTGAATTTCAGGAAATTGTTAGGAAGCTGAATTTCCCTAGCATTTTTTTTTTCTTTTTTACTTAAACTACATATTTACTTGGAGTTGCTTGATGAGTAGGAGGCTAACGCTCTCCTCAAACACCTCTTGGTATCACCACTACCCAGGGGTGAAAATTGACCAGAGGTGAAAATAAAAGTGTGGAGAAAATTCAAAATCAAAGGTTGTGGCAGTTTGCAGTTACCATCAACACCTTCCAAAGGTTCAAGGGGTGACACAATGGAAGTGAGACTAAAATGAAAAATAGAGAAGGAGAGAAAAAAGAGAAAGAATTTTCCAGAGGCAATTCTGCAGATTCTTAATTCCTCTATACTCGCTCCAGAAAGGGGAGCCAGGTGGGTTAAAAGGCTTTTCTGGAATAGGAAAGCAGTATGGGGCCATGATTCAGTAACTCAAGTTCACATTATTTTCTCTCTTCTTTTTTTGTTTTAGATTTGAGAGAGAGAGCATGAACTGGGGGAGGGTACAAGGAGAAGGAGACTCCCCATTGAGCAGGAAGCCTGAAGTGGGACTCAATCCCAGGACTCTGGGATCATGACCTGGGGTGAAGGCAGACGCTTAACTGACTGAGCCACCCAGGCACCCTCAAGTTCACATTCTAAGTCCTGTAGCTCCATTTACTGAATCCTGTGAAAACTGCTTCTCTTTCCTAGTCTCCTGGTCTGTCAAATGGAGTCAGTGACCCAGACCACCTCACAGATTGTTGTGAGGCTCAACTAGGATAATGATGTGAGAATGTAGTGAGGGATTTGGTTTGTAACAGATTTTAATTTTTAGTCTATCTAAAACCTCTGGGCTTCTCGGAATTTCCTCAAAAAATTTTAGGGAACCTGACAATCATTTCAAATGCAACTTGTTTTTGTAAACTCTCCTTCTTCCTCCCACATATATCTGCACAGAGTGTCTGTAAAGTCCCCTTTTATAATGCCAGTGCCCCCAGGAGAAAGGCAGAGCTGACACTTCTTCAGGTAACATCTTCTTTGTCCATAAATGCTTCAGTTCTCCACAGGAATGGGATATGGGCTGGGCCTTTGCAGGGGAAGGAAAGATCACTTGGAGGCCAGAGTTCTGCCTAGAAACTTTATAGACCTGAAAGCAGATGGTGGAAAAAAAAAAATTTAGATTGCCTGAGGGGAAAATCCAGGCACGACCATCTTTCAACAATTTGGTTATACATACCAATTCCTACCCAAAGGGTTGGAATCGTTTATTTTCCTCCCTGTGACAGCTGTATGTCTTTGTAAGTGTGTATGTATAAATTATGTTTAATCCAGTCCCTTAACTGACAAGCCACAAATGGATGGACTAGAGCCGGAATCTGACATTTTCCTGAAATCTGAGGTTTCAGTGTTTTATCAGCCTTCTGGTCACCCATGAGGAGTAAAATATGAAGGGACAGGAAAATATTGAACTTTCTCAGGAGGAAAGCTCAGACTCTGTCCTTTCTGTGGAGGAAGACTGGCCATCATTTGTGAGCTGTGTTTTTCAAGATCTTAATTTTTAGTCTTAATATTTATTATCCAAACACTGAGTAAATAGCTTTCCTCTTGCTGCTCTAATGCTTTTTAATAAAACTTTAAAAGAACTAAGGTATGATTATATCTAGTAAAGTGTGTGACAATCTTAAGCTTTCAATGAACTGGAAATGGGCACATGGGCCCATGTGATGAATTTTTATCCATATATAAACCTGCCTAACTCTAGACCAGGTTCCATTGAATGTTTCCAGCAACTGGGAAGGCTCTATCATGGTTCCACCCAGGCTTGTCCTTCCTCCTCATCTTCCCAGATAATCAACAGTACAGCCTCTATCAGCAGAAATCTGTTTTGCCAATCTTATCAGTGCGATCAGAGAGAATATGCTGTATACACCTGTATATACCTTTCAACATTATGTCTGCACAATCCATCCATGTTGTTGCATATAGCAGGAATACACGTCTGTATATAGAATCCCACTGTGTGCATAGCTCACACTTTGTCCTTCTTCCTGTTCATTGGCATTGGATGTTTCTGGTTTTTAGTGATTACGAATTGCACTGCTATGAGCATCCTTATATTTCTGTTAATACACATACGTCTTCTCTTCCCTTTGTTATATACCCAGGAGAGAAATTGTTGGATCAGAGTGTAAGCATGGTTTAATTCCAATAGATAAAGACAAACATTTTTTTAAAGTGGTTGTACCCACATATTCCCACCACAAATACATGAGAGTTCTAGTTGTTCCACAACCTTGCCAATATTCAGTATTGCCATTTTAAAAAGAACTTGTGCCATCAAAAAAAAAAAAATTGGAAACCCTAGGGCTGCCTGGTAGAGTGTGCAACTCTTGGTCTCAGAGTAGTGAGTTCAAGCCCTATGTTGGGCCTAGAATTTATTTTTTTTAAACATCAGAAAGAAATTGTACCATTCTAATGAGTATATAATCTCATTTGTGGGTTTTAATTTGTAAGAAGCATCTTAAAAGGTACAGGCTTATTGGAATTTTTTGATATTCCCTTTTGTGAATGCTTGTTTCAGTCTCTTACACATTTTACTATTGGGCTCTCTATCTTTTCCTTAATTATTTGTAAAATTTTTTATAATGTATATTTTGGATTTGAGTCCATTATTGGATGCATGTATTGTGAATATATTTTTCCAGTCTGTGACTCATTTTTTTCACTCTCTTAATGGTGTCTTTCATAATTTTAACGTAGTTCATTTTATCAGTTACTTATTTTATGCTCGGTACTTTTTGTGTCCTATTTAAGCACCTGGGTGGCGCAGTGGGTTAAGCCTCTGCCTTCAGCTCAGGTCATGATCTCAGGGTCCTGGGATTGAACCCTGAGTCAGGCTCTCTGCTCAGCAGGGAGCCTGCTACCCCCCCCCACCCCGCTCTCTCTGCGTGCCTCTCTGCCTTATTGTGATCTCTCTATCAAATAAATAAAATCTTTTTTTTTTAAAAAGAATCTTTTGTCTACTCCCACTTTTTTAAAAATAGAAAATCATACTTTTCAAAAGTAAATTATAAAAATATTAGAACAGATAAATTATCACAAAGAATAAAATAATCACCCAGAATGATACCATCCAGGGATATAACCTCTGTTAACATTTTGGTACATGTTCTATTACTTATAAATGTTTATACATATAGGTTTTTGGTGTTTTTTCTAAAAAAGTGGGATTATACTGTGTTTATTTTTTTTAAAGATTTTATTTATTTATTTGACAGAGAGAGATCACAAGTAGGCAGAGAGGCAGGCAGAGAGAGAGAGAGGAGGAAGCGGGCTCTCTGCTCAGCAGGGAGCCTGCTTCCTCC
>NC_081561.1:32140311-32151629 GCF_022355385.1 Mustela nigripes | reverse complement strand
ATTTGACAGAGAGAGATCACAAGTAGGCAGAGAGGCAGGCAGAGAGAGAGAGAGGAGGAAGCAGGCTCCCTGCTGAGCAGAGAGCCCGATGTGGGACTCGATCCCAGGACCCTGAGATCATGACCTGAGCCGAAGGCAGTGGCTTAACCCACTGAGCCACCCAGGCGCCCCACTGTGTTTATTTTTTAGTTAAACTTTTAAAGCATATTTTATATAAACATCAATAAACACTCATCCTCATAGCTTGTAATGATTATGTAATAACGCATCATATGAATCTGCCAGGCCTATTGTAAAGTTCACATAGTAATATGTGAACAAGCAATATCAATTACACTAAATGGAACTGTCTCAAGGACTGAGAATCATTTGAGACATCTACCAAGACAATGATGTATAGTGTCAGAAATTCAGTCTTAGTTCTGCTGCTAACTCCATGGCCATGGCCATAGGCACTCAACATCTCTCCACCTTGGAATTCTCCATGTTAGAGAGGTCAAAACACATATTTCATAAAGCTTTCTCCAGCTTTGAGTGTCTGGGGATTTACCCATCACAGGGGCTGTTGCAATGTGTCCTTTCCTTCTCTAGTATTTTGAGTGACTCACTTGTAATCCAAACGATCTATTACATCAGAGTAAACAAAAACCTTTGGGAACTGGGTGACAAGGTGTCCTTGGTGCAGAATGAATATAGGGGATATACATCACAGCTTTACCTAAAATCAGCTGTGGTTGTGTGATCCTAAGGGACTTCCCTGGAGAGGAGCTAAGATATGAAACCTTTTTTTTTTTTTAATCAGAAGAGAGGTAGTTTACAGAGTTAAGGACTTTCAGGGGGGAAATCAGTGTTATGTTTAACTCTTCAAAATTGGGGATTTAAAAAGACACCAAAAGAAGTAAAAGCATTAAAGAACTTTTACTTAGATAGTTGAGCAGAGGAAATACTATCAGATGAATTACACTTGGAAATCTCTTTGAATTACTGGAATGACAATTAGGAGTCTGATTTGGACAGCGAAGGTCAGAAAATAGAATTCTGGGTGGTGCTAGTTGTTTGCCACTTCATGTAAACCGAGCATCTCTCTGAGCCTGTGGCCCCATCTACAAAATGAGGAAATGATCTCTTGTAAGCGTGTCAAGATGATTGGGTGACAGAAGTGACTTGAAGCATGTAAAGCCCTTTAGCCCATCTCAGCATATGGTGAGTACAATTTATTTTTTGTTTTGCAATTTTTAAAAATCAAGGTAAAATTCACTTTCCATAAAATTCACCATTTTAAAGTGTAGAATTCAATGGCTTTTCATATGTTCATAAGGTTGTGCAACAACCACCACTATCTAATTCTAGAACTTTTCCATCACCTCAAAAATAAAGCTTGTCCCCATTAGCAGACACTCTCTATGACCCCTTCCTCACAACCCCGGACAATTATGGATTAACCTATTCTGGACATTTCATAAAAATGGAATCTATAATCTGCTATCTTTTGTGATTGGCTTTCATTAACATAAAACATTCAAAATTATTGCTATTATTATTGTTATTCCTATTTCCTATGACTTAAATAGCTTGAGAGCCAGATAACATAATGGATATGGAACCTTTTGTAAAGAAGTGGCGGCTCTGGAAATCTAAGGACTGACTTCTCCATTGAGGTATTCAGACTTCTGTGGGAATAGAGAGATCATCACAGGGACTTCCTAGAGGGAGAATAAAATCATAAAATTCAGAGGCATGACAGAACTGAAAATATCCTCTATAATCCAAAAATAAATTACCCCTTTGAAGAATGGTCAGCTAATTTTGTCCCTAAAGCGTTTTGCTCACTCAGTTAAATTCTCTTTGCTGTGCGATTGCCACCACCAGTCCAACTCATCCACATCCAAACCTCTGCACCACACAATGTCCCGATGGGGAACTTAGAGGCAGGGCTGTGCAAGGTCTTGGGAGGAGGCTCTCTATCATCTTCCACAAGCCAGCTGTCCATAATAGCCTCTGACCCATTCTAGAGGGTTGGCGGAGGTCACTAACAGATCTGGAAGCAGATACCACCTTTGATTTCTGATCTTGCCTTAATTGTGCTCTGGTATAATATAGCAGAAGCTTGGAGCCCATTTTTACTTTATTTGTGTGGATTGTGACCTATTTGGGAATTTGCCCATTCAAATGGTCCTGCCTAAATGCAGATAGTAATTTAGCAACCCTCAAAACTCCCAGGATTGTTAGCTCAGACTCTAAATAAAAAGTTTCTTCACTCGTAGAGCTAATTATTCTGCTTTGCATTGCCGTCCAGAGAATTTCTTGAAGGTTTAAGGTCTCCAAAGAATCTTCTAGGAGTTTGTTGTTTGACTTCTCCTCCTCTTGCCAGGTCACAGGTGACGGGGCCTTTGCTGTAGTGTTACCAGGTCACAGGTGACGTGGCCTTTACTGTAGTGTAGGTTGTTGTAGGGTCTATTAGGTCCAGACTTTTGTCATGTGGTTTGGCAAGAAATGTAAGCATTTCCTACCAAGAGCCGAAGAAAGTTAGGAAAGATTGTTGAAATGCCTTTTCACTGACCTGTGTGTTGCTAGAGGGTTTTATCTCCCTGTTTGTCCCACCTTCCCTCTTATTTGAAAAAAAAAATTTTTTTTGAGGGGCTCCTACCTGGCTCAGTCAGTAGACCACGTGACTCTTGATCTTAGGTTTGTGAGTTCAAGCCCCACTTTAGGAGTTGAATTTACTTTAAAATTTTTTTTAATTTTTTAAATTTTTAAAAACTTAAAAATTTTTTTAAATTTAAATTTTTTTTAATTTTTAAAAATTTAATTTTTTTTTTAATTTTTAAAATTTTTTTGAAGTTTCTCAGGAAGCAGTATGGTTGTTAAGAGATAAGACTCTGAAGCCAGATTTCCTTCAAATTCTAGGATCACCACTTACACATGACTTTGGACAAGTTTTCTCCTCTGTATAATGGGGGTAATCACAGTAACTTTCTTACAGGTGGAAATGCTTATATTAGTTAATACTGGTGAAGAACCTAACAGTGCCTATGACATAGTGCTATATATGTTTCTTGCTTATAAACATATCATATATAGAGATAAAGAATAATATAACATCCAAACTTTTAAACACAAATCCTAACATTATGATGTATTTACTTTAGATATTTTTATTTTTTAATTTTCTTTTTAAAGATTTTATTTCATTTTAATTTTTTTCAAGATTTTCTTTATTTAGGGGCACCTGGGTGGTTCAGTTGTTTAAGCAGCTGCCTTTGGCTCCAGTCATGATCCCAGAGTCCTGGGATTGAGGCCCGCATCAGGCTCCTTGCTCTGTGGGGAGTCTGCTTCTCCCTCTCCCTCTGCCTGCCACTTCTCCAGCTTGTGCTCTCTCTGTCAAATAAATAAATAAAATCTTTTTAAAAATTATTTTATTTATTTATTTGAGAGAGAGAGAGAGCACACACAAGCAGAGGGATCGGCAGACCCACGTGGGGTTTTATACTGGGATCCTAGGATCAGAACCTGAGCAAACGCAGAGGCTTACCCAACTGAGCCACCCAGGCACCCTTAAAGATTTTATTTTTAAATAAGGTCTACAACCAACCTGGGAGTAGAATCCAGAACTCCAGGATCAAGAGTCTTAAACTCTGCACACTGAACCAGCAAGGCGCCCCTAGATACTTTTAAAGATACAAAATATTACAGAAACAATTTACACACACCCACGTGTTGATCTCCCCTATTACAGTCCTTTCTTTTTCTGTCTTGAAATAACCATCTTCCTGAATTCATTATTTTTTATATGTTTTTTTTTTTTTAAAGATTTTATTTATTTATCAGAGAGAGAGGGCGAGAGAGCAAGCACAGGCAGACAGAATGGCAGGCAGAGGCAGAGGGAGAAGCAGAGCAGGCTCCCTGAGGAGCAAGGAGCCCGATGTGGGACTCGATCCCAGGACCCTGAGATCATGACCTGAGCCGAAGGCAGTGGCTTAACCCACTGAGCCACCCAGGCGCCCGTTTCACCTGTTTTTATACCTTATAAAAATCGCATCATATTGTACAAATTCTTCCACCACTATATTTTCCTTCAACCTCACAGTTTTGAGATTTACCCATGTTGCGCATGTAACCAGTTCAGTCATTTTAATTGCTGTGGGTGTTTCATTTCATGATTATCTCACAATTGATTTATCCATTTCCCTGTTGATGGACATTAAGATTGCTTCCAATTTTTTGCTCTTGTAAACATTGTTGCAATGAACATTTTGTGTCTGTCACCTTGCCACATATTTTCTAGGGCAAATACCTAGAAATGGACTTACTAGGATGTCAGGAAACCTGCCTCTTCCACTTTCCTAGACATTGTTAAACAGTGGTTGTGCTGAGGGGTTGTCCCTATTTTAACTTTCCCCATAGCAAATGAGTAATCATCTAGCTCAACACCCTTAGCAATACTAATTAAGTTTGTCAGTTTCTTCATCCATCAAAGGGAAAACAATATTAAAGTATGTTTCTTAGAAGTATTCTATAAATGAAGGGCATATCTTATAGGAGGTTATTGGCAATACACCATGTGTTGGGCCTCAGGTTAAATGCTTTATATACATTCTCCTATTTGGGTTCTCTTACTGACTGTAGGAGGTAGACTATAAGATTTAGAAGGAGTAATTAATTTTTCCAACATCACATGGCTTGTAGGCGGCAGGGCTGGAATTTGAACTCAAGTGTGTCAAGCTTCAAAGCTCCTATGATTACCCCAATGCTTATTTGCATGCATAATCTTTAGGAATGACATTAAATCAACTCTTCATGGTGGTGTTAAATTTCTGGTAGAATGCCTTCCAAGAATGAACAATCTGGAGAGTTAATATGGCTGGCTACCATTTTAAGGTTTTTTTCCCCCAAGCTTAAGTGTTGTATATTACGAATCATACAAGATTTTAATGTAAATCACAGAAGGTTTCCATATATATTGAGGGGGAAATGTCACCCATAATCTCATGACCACGCTTGACACTATATTGTCACTGTTCACACTCTAGTTGTTTTTAGTGAGTGTTTTTTAAAAGGAGGGTTTGTAGCCACCTTAGAGCTTGAAGTGATGACAACACCATGGATGAAAAGTTACCCATAACGAGTTATTTCTAAATGCCAGACATTTATGCTAAATTTTGCACATATGTTAATTCCTGTCTTTTAAAAAAAATTTATTTATTTTTAGAGAGCAAGAGTGAGAGAGAGGGAGGGAGACGGAGAGTTGGGGGAAGGGGCAGAGGGAGAGGGAAAGAGAGAATCTCAAGCAGACTCCCTGCTGAGCGCAGAACCCCATGTGGGGCTCAATCTCATGACCCTGAGCTCATGACCTGAGCCAAGAGTCAGATGCTCAACCAACTGAGCCACCCAGGCATCCCTGTCTGTTTTTCTTTTTAGTTGAAATGTAATTCAAATACCAGAAAATCCAGCCTTTTGAAGTGTTCAATTCTATCCTTTTAGGTGAGGAACTAAGAACTGAAACATTCTCCAATGTACATGAAAGTTACAGAGGCTCAATGTCAGTTTAAAGTCTGGCGATTTGTTAAGGGGAAAAGGGGGAGTAAGTGGTAGCTATAGCTAAAGCAAAATTAGCCCTAAGTTGATATATTGAAGCCTGGTAATATATATGTGACAGCTTATTGTATTATTGTTTCTACTTTTTACATATGTTTAAAATGTTTCCATAATAAGCAGCAAAAAAAATTTTGTAAAGGTCTAGCATTATGCTTTAATGACAGATCTTTGTATATTGTATTTAGGTATTGAATGAATTCAGGTCTCTGATGTGAAAAATCAACATGATACACTAACCTTATAAAGCATCTTTTAGTTTACAAAGCATTTCCATATTTTATTTCATAAGTACCCTCTGATGTATTCTGTGCATGTGCTACCATCTCCATTTCAGAGGAAAGAAAAGGGAGGTTCAAAGCAGCAGATCTAGGATTTTAACCCAATCCTTTTTTTTTTTTTTGGTAAGATTTATTTTTTTATTTATTTGACAGAGAGACACAGTAAAAGAAGGAACATAAGCAGGGGGAGTGGGAGAGGGAGAAGCGAGCTCCCCACTGAGCAGGGAGCCCACGGGGGAGGGGTTTGATCCCAGGAACCCCGGATCATGTCCCGATTGGAAGGCAGACGCTTAACAACTGAGCACCCAGGTCCCCCAAACCCAATCCTTTTTTTTTTTTTTAAGACTTTATTTACTTAACAGAGATCACAAGTAGGCAGAGAGGCAGGCAGACAGAGGGGGAAGCAGTCTCCCCACTGAGCAGAGAGCCCGATGCTGGGCTTGGTCCCAAGACTCTGGGATCATGACACAAGCCGAAGGCAGAGGCATTAACCCACTAAGCTACCCAGGCACACCCCCAATCCTTTTTTTTAAAAAAAAGATTTTATTTATTTATTTGAGAGAGAGAGAGAGAGAACATGAGGACAACTGGGGGAAGGGCAGAGAGAGAGGGAAAAGTAGGTTCCCCACTGAGCACAAAGCCAGATGTGGGGCTCAATTTTGATACATATTGCAACCAATCTCAGGAAGATTGTATGGGTTACATTTCCAAGCATCTGGTGATTTCTCTTTCTCTTTCTTCACCAATTCATAGTTGCTTTTCCTTGAGACAGATGTAATTCAAATATACCAGTGAAAATAGTTGTTTGTGAACCTATAGTCAAGATCTACTATTGAGTGAACCATCAATAAACAATTAACCATTTGTTTAAAGTAATGATGTCCAAGTTTTAGTGTTTGTAAGAATCACTTGGTGATTCCTGGGCTCTATCCCAGACACACTGACTCAGGTTCTAGAGACCTGAACCCAGGAATGGACATTTTTAAAAGAGTTCCCTTTCCCCATAGTGACTCTGATGTAAGTGGTGCAGGAAATTACACTTAAAGCGAAACATTGGCTTAGAATATACACAGGGAAAGATTGGGAGTTTGTTGGTTAGGGATCTTAGTACCTTTTGGTCATGTGAAGTCTGGTAAGAAATGAAAAATTCACTTTCTCTCTCTCTCAGACTCATTCATATCATTCTTTCTCTCTCTCTCACACACACACCACACACACACACACACACACACACACACACCATGCTTTTGCAGAGAAAACAAACATTTTGCTTTGGCTGTCATGATCAGTTACAGAAGCACACTTATTTATATACTTCTTTGGGGCTATCACAGTTTTGTTTTGTTTTGCTCTCTTTTCCAAGCAAACACTTCTGACATTCCTAATCATTTGAGCACCTGAAATTTACTTAATTCCCCTTTTCTGCAGAAACTGAGATCATCTTAAAAGTGGTCTCCTAGAGGCACCTGGGTGGCTCAGTTGGTGAAGCATCTGCCTTTGGCTCAGGTCATGATCCCAGAGTCCTGGATTCAAGCCCCACATTGGGTTCCCTGCTCAGCAGGGAGCCTGCTTCTCTCTGTTGTGACTCTCCCACTTCCCTCTGCTTGTGCTCTGTCTCTCTGACAAATAAATAAATAAAATCTTAAAAAAAAAAAAAAAGCTGTCTCTGAGGTTCTGGGGATGGGCAGGAGGCAGACTGAAGGAGGCTAGCAAATTCTTCCGTCTCTGAAGCAGGCCCTTGAGGTGCTCTCACACTTGGGTCATCATCAAGGCCCTCTCTAAGATTCAAATTAACATTTGAGGCACTTAACTTTCCAGGGAATGGTCACCTTTGCCCAGCTTCAGTATATGGCTTTTGTTGTTCCCCCTTCAAAAATTTATTTTTAACACCAAGGCTTCTTTCTCACAGACCCTTCAGCTTTTGCAGGTGTGGTGGCTTGGCTGGGGCTTCATGAATGTGGCCCTCCTGGACAGTTCTGCCCCTGGGAAGTGGACGATGAGCAGAGGGCCGTGTCCCTGAGGCCTCGATCCTACCCAGATGCCTGCCTGAGGCCCACTGTGGGGGACCCTACTATCTAGAGTCCAGCTGCTGTCTGGCCGCCCAAAGACGCAATACTTACAGGCACCTATGCTGAGCAGTGTTTCATCTCTTCAGGGTCAAGTCTGTGAAGACAATGTATTCATCTTATAGGTAGTAAATCTCTGCTAGTGTGAAAGGACCCAATAAGTGTCTTTCAGCCTCTTAAGCAATATAGTCCATTCATTCACTGATATTTATTATTTATGCCAAATGTTTATCTCTACCTCAGGCCGTACACTAGCATGGAAACAAACACAAAGGGTCAGTTTTAAAGAAAAAAAAAAAAACTTTATTGAGGTATAATTTACATACAATGAAATTCACCCATTTAAAGTGTATCATTTGAGGGGCACCTGGGTGGCTCAGTCGGTTAAACATCCAAGTCTTGATTTTGGCTCATGTCATAATCTCAGGGTCATGAGATTGAGTCCCACATCAGGCTCTGCACTCAGCGGGGAAGTCTGCTTGAGTTTCTCTCTCTCCCTCACCCTTTCTCCCACTCCCTCTCTCTAATTAAAAAAAAAATTAAAGTGTATCATTTGATGACTTTTGACAAATGGATATACCCAACTAACCATCAAGGTTTAAGATAGAAGATAATTCCATCAGTCCAATCCAAAAATTCCATTTATGCCCCTTTCCAGTCAATCCTTCACCATCCGTTCAAGTTTTCCTGCAACCCTAGGCCTTACTGGTCACCTTGCAATGCTCATAGCTTACTTTTGCCTGTCGAACTTCATATAAGTGAGATATGCAGTATGTAGTCATTTGTGACTGGCTTCTTTTGTTCAAAATAATATTTTGAAGATTCATTCATGTTGTATGATCAATAGTTCATACCTTTTGATTGCTGAGTGTTATTCCATTGTATAGATATACCAGAATTTGTATAGCCATTTTCCCGTTGATAAACATTTTTAGGTTATTTACATTATTTGAATACTAGAAATAGCTGTTATGAAAATTTATGTACAAGTATTTGTATGGGCATATCCTTTCATTAATTTGCAGTTAATACATTGGAGTGGAATGACTGGCTTTTATGGTAAGTATAGACTTAACTTGTTAAAAAATGGGCCAGTTAGTTTTTAAAAATCTCATTGTCAAGTCCATATATATGTTAATAATTCCAGTTTCCTGATCTTGGTAGTTTAGTTGAAAAGAGCACTGTTTTAAGAGTTATAACTCAGGGTTTTAGACTAAGCATTTACTTCCTGACCTAGATTTTTTAAAAAGGGCCATATAGCTTCTCAGAGTTTCAGTTCCCTAATTTTTATATGGGAGTTAACAATTTCTTCCAATAATAAAAATTAGAAGTAGTCTGAGAGACCATCAGTAGGAGACTGGTCAAGTAAAATACATTCCTAAATTGGAATAGTATATAACCATTAAAAATGATTATGTAAATGTATACTTATTGATGTGGAAAGCTATTTTCAACATACTGTGAATGAAAGAAGCAAGCTAGAGAGGCAGGTACAGTATGATATCACTGAGGGAAATTATATAAATGGAGAGTTATATGAAAGGTATATTTACTAAAATATTAATAATGGTATCTCTGAGTAATTGAATTTAGGGTGGGTTTTTATTTTTTACTTTCTCCTTTATAATTTTCTATATTGCTTTATTTTATTGGCAATAAGCATGGACAAGACCTTGGAAAATAATGAAGCTATTAAAAAACAAATTAATACAACCTGTTTTTCTTGAGAATGAGATGAGTGAACAGATGACTATGTTGAGAAATTGTAAGGCGTTATTACATAAATTTGAAAACATTAGTGTTAGTATTAGTATTCGTTACCCCAATCTCTTCTGGCAGTATCCTAGAAATTATCAAAGAAACACAATTAGAAGCAGTAATAACAGCTCCGTAGAAACACAACCAGGTTGAACATGGAGAAAATGTAAACTCCCTAGAACTGAAAGAAATCTAGAGTAAAAGAGGGCACAGGTTTCTTTTTAAGCTTTGGGCTTAAATCCTGGCTGTCCCCTTGGGTGCATTATTTAAACTCTCGCTCTCTATTTCCTTATCGGCAAAATGGGAAGAATGATAATATTGATTTCATTTGGCTGTGAGGATTAAATGAGTCAAAGTACTTGAAATGCCAGACATTGGGCATATTGTAAGGGTTCATTAAATATTTGTTTCCTTTTTCTTCCTTTACTTTCTTACTGATAGCTTGGATGCAGATAGTAAGATGCTTTACACATTATGACCCATTTGGAGAGAGTGAAAAGAGTGATTATAGTAAAGCAAAAAGAGTTGTGAGGCATGTTTGTTTGTTTGTTTTCATGAGAGAGATGTGAAAAGTTGGTGTTTACTTAGATGATGTCTTGGCTCTGGTAGATTAAAGGGGCCAAGAAAAGATGAAAGAAGAAAGACGATGGATGACAACTAATGATAACTACTTTCTTGAAGTGTTTACAAACCATCAACTATCCTGACCTAGTATGCCTTGTAATTCCTTCTTAATATCACTGGCTTGGACTTTCCAACTTTCAAATCATTTTTGTGGACAAAGAGTATGGAAATAAAATCAGAGTTGAGTAGAAAAAGAAAGATGAAGGAAGGAAAGAGAAAGAAGAAGGAGGAGGAGACGAAGGAGCAGAAGAAATGAAAGAACTAAGAAGCAGCAGTAGCAGCAGTAGCTACCACAGAATACACAGAAGGAGGAGGAGGAGGAGGTGGAGGAGGAGGGGGGGAGGGGGAAGAGGGGGAGGGGAGGAGGAAGCTGCCACAGAAGAAGAAGAAGAGGGGAGGAGGAGAAGAAAAGAATGGACTACTTCTGGTTGTATCTAGGTCAAGGGACTGGGGGACATGAGATAAAGACAATCAGGTTTTCTTTCACATTGTCCCATTCACCACTGTAAGAAAAAAGAGACCCAGGGCATCAGATGCTCTCTCCAGAAGAAAAGATAGTGCAATAGGTTGATGCCTACTATTTTTGTATCTCTTGAGTAGGGAAACAGGGTAGAGGAACTGGAAAAACCAAATGTGGGGGATCTGGTTCTTTCCCATCATGCTTTGGGTGGATGTTGAAAGCAGGGGTACTGCTCACTGTAGTAGGCTGTTCTTCAACCCCACCCATTCACTTCCCAGAGGAAATATCCCTCAAGTATCCCTTAGATTTTACTTCCTTTACCTGGATTCACTTCTAGGTATATTTCTTTTTTTTTTTTTTTTAAAGATTTTATTTATTTATTTGACAGAGAGAAAGATCACAAGTAGGCAGAGAGGCAGGCAGAGAAAGAGGGGGAAGCAGGCTCCCTGCTGAGCAGAGAGCCCGATGCGATGCGAGGCTTGATCCCAGGACCCTGAGATCATGACCTGAGCCGAAGGCAGCGGCTTAACCCACTGA
>NC_081561.1:32106171-32140211 GCF_022355385.1 Mustela nigripes | reverse complement strand
TATATTTCTTTTTTTTTTTTTTTTTAAAGATTTTATTTATTTATTTGACAGAGAGAAAGATCACAAGTAGGCAGAGAGGCAGGCAGAGAAAGAGGGGGAAGCAGGCTCCCTGCTGAGCAGAGAGCCCGATGCGATGCGAGGCTTGATCCCAGGACCCTGAGATCATGACCTGAGCCGAAGGCAGCGGCTTAACCCACTGAGCCACCCAGGTGCCCCACTTCTAGGTATATTTCTGTGAGTAGAATAGAAAACAAGAGGCAATAAAGAGGACAGTCTGGGTCTCATAGTTGCTAAAAGTCTCCCAAATGCACGTAAAGGAATTAAGTTGGATTCTTATTTTACAACATGTGAAAATGAACTCAAAATTGATTAAAGACCTAAAGGTAAAACGGAAACTATATAACTCCTGGAAGAAAACATGGGGGGAAAAAACTTCATGACATTGGACCTGGCAATGCCTTCTTGGATATGACACCAAAAGCGCAGGTAAGAAAGCAAAAATAGACAAATGGGATAACATCAAACTTAAAACTTTTGTGCATCCCAAAAAGATATTGTATGATCCCACTTATATGAAATATCTAGAAATTAACAGACACAGAAAGTAGAAGAGTGGTTTCCAGGGGCTGGGAAGAGGGGGGAAAGGGGAGTTGTAACAGCGTTACAGTTGTACAAGATGAAAAAGTTCTAGGGATTGGCTGCACAACAGTGTGATTATGCTTAATACTGCTGAACTGTACACTTAAAAATAGTTAAGACCATAAATTTTGCTATCTATTTTAAAAATCACACTTAAAAGAACAAATAAACATCTAAATTACTTTTGTTTTAGGGGCGCCTGGGTGGCTTAGTCGTTAAGGGTCTGCCTTCGGCTCAGGTCATGATCCGAGAGTCCTGGGATTGAGCCCCACATGGGGTTCCCTGATCAGCAGGAGGTCTGCTTCTCCCTCTCCCACCCCCCTGCTTGTGTTCCCTCTCTTGCTGTGTCTCTCTCTGTCAAATAAATAAAATCTTAAATCTTAAAATAAAATCTTAAAATAAACTAAGTTAAAAAAATAAATAAATGACTTTGTTGTAATGTGTCCCATCTCTAGCCTGTTAGCTAAATCCTGTAGAAAATCATCCAGGGCCTGGGAAAGGACTTCTTGAAGACCTGTCTGGGCATCCCAGCCCACCCTTGACTCCCCCCTCCTCCTAAGTCCTACTCAGTCTTTGTCTACTGCTCATTTGGCACTTGAGCACATGCTGCTTTGTATGGTTAGATACTTTTATATAGTTATTTATAGAAATGTATGTCCTTGTATGTATGTATGTCCTCCCCCATTGCCATATAAAACCTTATTATTTAACAAGCACTTATGCTTACCTCTTTGGAACTTCCAGTCCTGGGGAAAAAGCACAGAATGTAAGTTTTGGTTCATGGTTATGTTTATGCAAATACTAATTGTAGCTGTAGGTTAAATTCCAAATAATTTTCTCTTTTGTTGTTTCACTATTTTGTTCCACTTCAGTGATCTTTTTGCAGCATTCTCTGAATGGAAATGAGTAAACTGAGGTCTATAGAGAAGCCCAGTAATTTGTTGATGGTCACATAGCACAAGGATGAAGCGATCTCTCTGGACCATTGTCCCTAACTCTGCCTTGCTGACAGTAAGTCAGCAAACATTTGCTTGCTCAACTGGATAGCTCTTTGGATGGTTAGCTACTTCCTAGGTTTTGCAGGTTGCAAATTTAAGGCAGCTGACATGGAGAAGAGAATTTCAAGAGCTGAAATGAACTCATGTGGGATTTTTTAGAAAAGATTTTATTTCTTTGAGCAGGGAGCCTGATGCGGGGCTTGATCCCAGGACCCTCGAATCATGACCTGAGCAGAGGGCAATCGCCTAACTGACTGAGGTACCCAGGCATCTCCAAATGAACTCATGTTTGACAAGCTCCCTAGCTCCCTCACCCAGTTTTCTTTTCTTCAAAATGAAGTGTCCCTTGATGTTTTATGAAGTGGTCATTTTATTAAAAATCTGAAAATACAGATAAAAATGTAAAAAATATCCATCATTCCCTACACTCAGAGATTGTCATCATAATACCTTGAAGCATATCCTTCCAGACATCTCTTACACTCATTCATGCATCTGTTAGAAATTGGAGCATAGGTAATACTGTTTTCTTATAGCTTTTATCATTTAAGAATATATTGCAAACACTTTTTTATGTTAGCCGAGATAATGGATTCATCAATTAAAAACCAAAGTTGAGGGGTGCCTGGGTGGCTCAGTGGGTTAAAGCCTCTGCCTTTGACTTAGGTCATCATCTCAGGGTCCTGGGATTGAGCCCCACATCATGCTCTCTGCTCGGCAGGGAGCCTGCTTCCCCCCTCTCTCTGCCTGCCTCTCTGCCTACTTGTGATCTCTGTCTGTCAAATAAATAAATTTAAAAAAAAATTGCTTACCTGAAATTCAAATCTAACTGGATATCCAGTTTTTTTAAAAAAAGATTTTATTTATTTATTTGGCAGAGAGATTACAAGTAGGCAGAAAGGCAGGCAGAGAGAGAGAGAGAGAGAGAGAGAGAGAGAGAGAAGCAGGCTCCCTGCTGAGCAGAGAGCCCAATGCAGGGCTTGATCCCAAAACCCTGAGAACATGACCTAGGCGGAAGGCAGAGGCTTAACCCACTGAGCCACCCAGGGGCCCCAGGATATCTGGTTTTTATGTGGCACCCTACCATAAGCCCACCTTCCTTAACTGTTGGTGTATATTTCCCCAGATATTTTGTTATGCATATATTCCACATACAACAAAAACATAAACACTCACTATGCTTTCAAGTAAATACAAAAGAGATCATAGTATGTGTGCATATATATATATATATATAGTTCCATAGCTCACTTTTTAAAAAAATACTCAGTCTTCTACATCTTGTCATATTAGTTCATATAGACCTATTTCATTTTTATTTTATTTATTTTTAAAATTTCTTTTCAGCATAACAGAATTCATTGTTTTTGCACCACACCCAGTGCTCCATGCAATACGTGCCCTCCTTAATACCCAGCACCTGGGTCCCCCAACCTCCCATCTCCCGCCCCTTCAAAACCCTCAGATTGTTTTTCAGATTTTATTTATTTATCTGAGATAGAAAGAGTGGGAGAGAGAGCCCCCAGCAGGCAGAGGGAGAGGGAGAAGCAGACTCTCCACTGAGCAGGGAGCCTCATGTGAGGGCCCAATCCCAGGACCCCAGAATCATGACCTGAGCCAAAGGCAGTCACTTAAGTGAGTGAATTATCTGGGTGTCCCCTATTTCATTTTGTAAATGGTGGTGTAGTATTCTCTAGCATAAATATAGTATAATTGAATCAAAGCTCTATGATTGGTCATTACACTGTTTCCAATTTTCCAGCATTACAAATCTGTACTGATCATCCTTCTACATCTATCTTCAGCCATCTTTTTTAGCCATCTGTGTGAAATCTAAGATACAAGGTGCACATTTAAAATTTTAACAGCCACTGCCAAAATGCCCTCCAAAAAGGTTTCTATCAATCTGCAATCCTATCAAAATTGTATGAAATTGCCTTTTTCTTCACACTTTGTACAATCCTGGCTATGGTCGATCTTTGCCAAACTTACAGGTAGAAATGATATTGTACTGTTGTTCTAATTTGCATTTCTTGATTATTCACAGTATTCAAAATATTTTTACACATTTATACACCATTTATAATTTTGCTTATCAGTTGCCCTTCATGTCCTTTACCAATTTTTCCTTTAGATTTTTTCCTTGTTGATCTTAATAGCTTTTTATTTACTAAGTGATGATATTAATACTCTGTCCTGTGTGTTACAAATATTGTCCTTGAATTATGTTCGTCTTTTGACCATGCTTATGGTGTTTTTTAATTTTATTTTTTAACTTTTACAGCAAAGAAGTTTTACATATTTTGTACAAGCGAAACTATCAGTCTTTTCTTGATTTGATAATTGGAGATTTCTTCTCTCTAACATTATTAAAATATTCAAGTTTCTTTCTAATTCCTTACTTTTTTTGGTCACAGATTCATGTAAAATCATACTGGTGAAAAGAATGAATCAAATCTCTTGCCCACATTTTTTTTTTTTTCAACAGTTGCCCTATTGGTGGACATCTGGTCTATTTCCAACTTTTTATTATTATATTTTATATATTTTATTATTATATTATATTATATTATATTTCTTTTCTTTTTTTAGATTTTCTTTATTTGTCAGAGAGAGAGAGAGGGAGAGAGAGTGAGCACAGGCAGACAGAATGGCAGGCAGAGGCAGGGGGAGAAGCAGGCTCCCTGCTGAGCAAGGAGACCTATGTGGGACTCGATCCCAGGACGCTGGGATCATGACCTGAGCCGAAGGCAGCTGCTTAACCAACTGAGCTTACTTGGGGGATTTGGGAGCTAGTATATATAAATATTATTAAGGCAACTCATATCAACTCATCTAAATGGACATCTACTCACCTTTAGAAAAATTAAAATAATTTACGTTCCCAGAAGCAGTGCTGTTTGAGACAACCTGTTTCTCCATACTTTTGCCAACAAAAGCCGTTATGTTATAAAGTGTTGACAATCTGATTAGGAAAAAGTGATGCCTTATTGTTTTAACCCATTTCTTTAACTATGAGTAGCATAATTACATTTTTTAATATGTTTATTGGCCATTTCTATTTCTTCTTTTGTGAATTGCTTTTTTGTGTCCCATTTTTTTTCCTACAGGAGTTTTCATTATTTCTTTTAATGATTTATTTATTTATTTTAGAGAGAGAAAGAGAGCATGCATGAATGGTTGGGGGGGTGAGGGGAGTAGGAGCAGAGGGAGTCAGATAGGCAGAGAGAGAATCTTAAGCAGTGCACAGCTGAGCACGGAAACTACTAGGATCTCACCATCCTGACACCATGACCTGACCTGAGCTGAAATCAAGAGTTGGATGCTTAACTGATTGAGTCACCCAGGTGGCCCCATTATTCTTTTAACGTTTATTCTTTCTTTCTTTCTTTTTTTTTTTTTTAAGCATTCTCTATGTCCAGTGTAAGGCTTGCACTCATGATCCTGAGATCAGGAGTTGCATGTTCCACCAACTGAGCCCCAAGTTTTCATTATTTTTAAGAGAAGGATGCCCATCCCTATCTAGAAATCAAATACTGTATTTATATTATTTATTTCTTAATTTTTTAAAAATAACTTGATTCTTTTTTACTTCATCTAAGAGATAATGTATTTCTTTTTAAAGATTTTATTTATTCATTTAGAGAGAAGAGAGTAAGAAAGAGCATGAGAGGGAGAAGTCAAGGGAGAAGCAGACTCACCATGGGGCTGGGAGCCCGAGGCAGGACTCAATCCCAGCACTCTGGGATCATGACCTGAGGCGAAGGCAGTTGCTTAACCAGCTGAGCCACCCAGGCGCCCTAAGAGATAATGTATTTTTAATGGAATGTGGAGAATCTCATGGAATCTAAGGGAAGCTGAATAACTAAAACTCAGGATGATAGGAACTTCTCTCTCCCAAGTCTTCAAGTCTCTCATCTTTGTTTCTGTTTTTCTGTTTCTCTCTTTCTGCAGATGGATATTATCTCATTTTCATGGGTGCCCTACAAAGATGGTCCCTTTTCTGTATTTCTATCATTCACTTCCAAATAAACAGCCTAGGCCTGTTCCAGAAAATAATTTCAGTTCAGTTCCAAATTCCTGGGAGAGGGAATATGATTGGTTGATCTTAAGTCAAGCATCTCCCTCTTGTCCAATCAAGGGGGCTAAAGGACAAGGCCATGTAGGGCAGATACACTGTTAGAGGCCACAAAGAGGGTCATTAATGGTTTGCAGAAAAGGAAGTCATCACAGTTTGGATATATACCCCAAATATTTCTACTACAAGTTGCTACTATTATATCTATTTGGCCTCTGTTCTCTTAATCAGTTATGTTGTAGTATGATAGTACTATCTGGTCTTGGCAATTCTGAATCTTAAGGACTTAGCGATCTGGAGGCAATCTCAGCTGCCCTGGTAAGATGAATCACTTTTGGGCTAGACAGTGATAAAATGGCTTAACTCCTTTAAGAAACTTTAAAAATGACTTGGTCTGGAGATTTGGGAGTCATTTAAATTTCTTATATGAGATCACCAGCCCAAGAAATTCAGACTTACACTGGCTGGTCTTGGGCATATTCCAAGCAGTAGCATCTCCAGGTATAGATCCTGACACTGTTCTAAGATACACCTAGAAGCCCTTTTGGAATATTGCCATTAGCTTTTCTTCCTCAGGGTGGTGCTCAGCAATTTGTCCCATTGTCTCTCACCCGGTCCTTCTCCATGTCTTCTACCTAACAAAACAAAACAAAGCTGCAGAGCCATTACAACAGAACCATGTGTGTTAATAATCTCTCAGATTCAAGTGGAAACTCACATTTCTGTGAATGTCCTGATTGGGCAACACTTCATTTTCTCCATTTCATACCCCATTCCATGAGAGAATCATTCAGTGGAGGACAGAGAGGTTGGTTCTTCCTTCATACCTAATGTGCTGGCCACCTTGGTCAGTGCTTTTGCAGTGGATTGGAATGGTTGGTTCTTTATTGTGGGTGACTGTGCCAAGAATTGCAGATGTTTAGCATCCTTGGTCCTCAAGACATTAATGGCTGGGGTACCACTTCCAATCTTATGAGATCCAAAATACCCCCATAGTGCTTTAGAATTCACTTGAGGAGTTGTTGCACTCCTTTGAGATAACTTCTGCCATGAACGAAAGTTCTGAGCCACTTCCGTCTCTTATTTGCAAGGATCTCTTTATATTATGTGGGCTGTTTGTGTGTGAGCTAGTATACCCCTAGTACTGCATGGGGTTGGCCAAAAGTTATTTCTCTTAGATTGGCATTCTAATGGAGTTGTTGGGTTCCAATAACCTTTTCTTCTTTTGGATTCTTGGTCAACACAACTTTAATCCATGGGTATTTGAAGTTAATTTAATTTTAGTGAATAGACTAAAATAAATTTCTGACTATTTTGTACATAAGGCCAAACTGAACTCAAAGCATAAAGGGAGTTGTAGCAGGATATAGTGGAGAGAGTGGTAGACTGGGTGTTTAGAGATCCCTTACTAGCTGTGTAATCTTGGGTGAATCAGTTTCTCTCCCTTGGTTTCAATTTCTTTATCTGTAAAATGGGGAGGCTGGGCTAGACAGTCTCAGTTTCTTTCAAGTCTAATACTAGGATTTTTTATAATCTGTGTCCCCATTCCATCATCTATAAGATTGCAACAACATGTGTTCACCTCTGAGAGAGACAGAATTTTCCTTAATATTGGTAAAATATTGCAACATTGTGACCACCCAAAAATTGGGCCCAAGCAGTGATCTAAGCTTTCACACAGGCGTTGGAGGCCCAAGACCAGTTTCTTATAAAATGTTAATAACTACTGCAGAGTATGAGTTTGTAAGTATTATACCTGTATGCTGTTACAGTTGTCTCCCATAAGATAATCATATTGGAGGGGGAAAAAATCACTGGAGAAGAGAAAGTGTACATATTTAATATTTTAATAGAGGACGAGGAAGGGAAATGAAGTAGAAGGGGAACCAGGTGAAGAAGTGGCCTGGGCTACTAGTACCATTGTCTAATCCCATAGTCATCTTGTGTTTGTGGCCATGGTAGTTATTTCTTGAAGTGTTTTTTATGCAGTAGGCACTGTATTGAGCTCACATATTTTATCTCATTTAACTCTCACAGCAATCCTATCCAGGTAGGCACTGTGATTATCAATATTTGGCCAGAATGAGAATTTGAATCCTAAATGTGTGTGACCCAGAACCCAGGCTTTTAAAGCCATTCTATTTTACTAAGTCTTGTTTGGTACTGGGACAGGAGGCAAAATGCTTTCTCTTTCTAAAACCTCCTTGCAACCCAGACAGTTACTCTGTGCTGTCTCCTGTTGAAATTGTTACGCAAAACAAAGCCCATTAGGGATCTGAAAGGTGGGTTCAAGTTTTACTGTTCTATATTTTTGGACAAGACATCAAAGCTTTTTGGATCTCACTTTACTTACTTGTAAAACAGAGAGCTACTTGAAGAGAGAAGGACATATCTTACTCATCTTTTGCCCTTTTGGATGTAGCGGTGTTGGGCAAATAGGAATGCAAGGGGGTAGACAAGATGGTCTCTTTGCTGCGTTTCTCATTCTTTGATCTTGGAATAGGGCCTTGACCAGGCAGGTATATCACAATGCACAGCAATATTTTTCTTTCTATTTTAAAAACAGAACAAGGCATGCTAAATTCTCGTGACTTATCATTTATCTTGAGAGGGTTGGTCTTGACAGAATGGGTGGGAGATTACGTGTGTTGCTGTCTGGATCTGGGATTGATGTTCGTATCCAGGCCTCCTTTACTTTCCAGAGACTTGATCCTACTGTTGCATAACAGAAACAGAAATTGTAGTAACCATTACGAAGGGTGGCTGGGAACCAAGGATTCACAGCACTATCGATCCAGGAAAGCAGCTCTTTAAAACTTACGCAACTAAGCCCTTCCAGGGCGAGGGGCAAACCCCTGGCCAAGAAGACTGTGTCCTGCGTGCACTTTGATACTTGACCTTGCCCTAGTCTCTTTTCTTCCCAGACTTGTTATCTCACCTGCAAAATGGTGGAGTTGCTGTAAACGGAGTTCCCGGAGCCTCTCCCCAGACGCCGAGCTTTAACTCCTCCCCTTGAGTGTGGGGGCGGGGCGAGAAAAAGGTCAGGCCAGGAGTCACCCCCAACCACGGGGCGGTCCCTTCCCTTCTTCCCACTGCCCACCCCTTCGCTCCACCGCGGTGAGGTCACGCGGGGGACGTCACGGGGTTGTGACGCCACTGAGGGGCGGGGCTCCCGGAGAGGAAGGGGCGGGGTACAGGCGGGCGGCGCTTGCGCAGTGGGCGCGGCGCGGGAGGAGGCGGAGGCGGCGGCGAAGCTAGAGGCGGCGGCGGCGGAGGCGGCGGCGCTGGGGGGGGTGGGAGGGGGGGGAGCGAGAGTGAGTGAGTGGCTGAGTGAGTTTATCCCTATGAGGCGGTGAGAGGCCCGGGGCCTACCTCAAAGGAGTGGGGTCGCGGCGCCAGCTAGCAGCGGGCCCCCTCCCGGTCCCCGGGCCCGGCGGCGCGGCGGCGGCTCGGTTTTGAGGAGGCGGAGAAGCGGGTGTTCGGCCCCAGCCATGGAGGGCATGGACGTAGACCTGGACCCCGAGCTAATGCAGAAGTTCAGCTGCTTGGGCACCACCGACAAGGACGTGCTCATCTCCGAGTTCCAGCGGCTGCTCGGCTTCCAGCTCAACCCTGCCGGCTGCGCCTTCTTCCTGGACATGACCAACTGGTGAGCCGGCCCCGCCGCGCCAGCGCTGGGGCCCGCGGGGAAGGGAAGGGACACCCGAGCGCGGCGGCAGGGCGGGCCGGGCGGACACTCAGGGGCTCCCCCTTCTCCGGTCGTGGAGGGCGTGTGGGGGAGCCTCCAGGACATGGGAGAAATTTGGGAGCTGAGTAAGGCTAGAGAGGACGTACGAGGGGAATGGGGGGCCACGGAGTGCAGGAGGGGCGGAAGGGAGACTGGGGAGGGGCTCCTGAGGTTCCGCAGAGAATTGGGGGCCGAGGAACGTGGAAAGAGGGGAAAGACTTGAGTATCCAGGCATAGGGGTAGACCTGGGAGCAAGAGGTTGCGGTGTTGGTTAGGAGTAGTAAACAACACAGGAAATCTGAATTTGGGAGGTGGGAAAAAAGCTTGGGGTATGGAGTTAGGGTTGAGGAAAACAGGGATGAGGGGGCACTCTGGGAGAGAATTAGGTGTTATGGAAGAACCTGGGGGCACGGGAGAGACTGGGGAATTAGGACCTGGGAGATTGTGTGTGTGTGTGTGTGTGTTCATTCGAGGACAAATAGGGAAAAGGAAAAAAAATATTATGGGGGAGGACAAGTGAGTACGGTAAGAGAGATGACTTTCCGAAGAGTAGTGCCAGGCAGGAGTGGGATCCACTAACGGAGGACCGGGGAGTGCTAGACCTGCGGCAGGGTCTGGAAAACCCTTAGGAACAGTGAAGGAAAGGACATTATCTTGAAGGAGGGAACTTTCTGAGGGCCCTGGAGCCCTGGACTCCAGAAGGCCAGAATGGAGAAGGGCTTATCTGTTGTCTGGGATGTTTGGGAAAATGGAGAACTTGGCTTAGGCTGGGAACCAAGTTTTTTTTTTGGCTTGGAGTCTCCTTGTAGAATTGGGGCAGAAGACCATGGCACTTAGACTAAAGGAGTGTTTCTTGGCTTTGTATGTGTAGCGCTTGCTATTTTGATAAGCAGGGCTTCTCCTTGTTCTCTTAGGAGGGTGGTTGAGTTCACTTAGGGTGAGTGATAGAGACCATTAGACTTCCTTTGAAAGGATTTCAGGTGAAACAACTCATTTTTCGTTTGTCAGAAAGCCAGGGGGGATGAGTGCCCTTTGCTCTCAGTGTTTGGGCATTCAGTCCCTTGACATGTGGAATCTTGTTTCTCTTGGCATCACTTATACAACCAGTTTCCCCTTTATTCCATGTCCACTGAATGCCTCAGGCAATGCCAGAAAAAAAGAGGCGGTAAGCCTAGTCTTTATCCCATTCCTCTTCTAGTCCTGTCTGGAATGATGCTCATCTTATCATCTTACCTGTAGCTGTGGTCATGCCAAAGGTGATGTGTGATATTTTTTTTTTTTTGGAGCATCATTGGTAGGCCCTGTTATTTTATCTTTTTAAACTTCATTGTTATAGCAAGAGTAGAATTGAATTTCTAAATGTTTAGAAAACTTTTTGAGGCATTCAATGCAGGAGATAGTCTTTATAATTGAAGAAGCATTTGTGATCCCCACTTCTTATCTTTTATATCTGGGATTATCTAAGAGAGGGACTGCAGCCTACAGTAATTTTCAGAAGACCAACCTATGGTGTTTAAATAGTCCTTGGTAGGGGTTATTGGAAACACTGAGAACAGGTATTACACTAGTGAAATTTGGAAGTAAAGCCGTATCTTGAAGAGGGTTCTCTTGCCTGCCTACTTCCTACCCCCCAGGTCTTTTTCTTCCTTGTTTACACTAGTTTAGCATAGGAAACTTGGCATATTGTTGCTGCCAGTTTGGTAGGAAGGATCATTATTTCTCCCCACCCCCTTGTGAGTCGTACAATTTAAACCCTGCCCCTATATGTTTTTAGTTCTTTAGACTCAGTATTTATTAGTATAATTATGGCTACAGAACCAGTGTACTGAATTTTATATGTTTGAGGTGTGTTTGTTTAACATCTAAGATTGTTTGTTTTTAGGTGTTGTGAAAGGTGAGCATCTAAGATTGTTTGTTTTTAGGTGTTGTGAAAGGTGAGGCACAGTGTGGATAAGAAAAAAAAAACTTAAAAATTATAGTTGCATTATGGAAATTTTATTTGAAAAAATTTTTTAAAGATTTTATTTATTTATTTGACAGACAGAGATCACAAGTAGGCAGAGAGGCAGGCAGAGAGAGAAGGGGAAGCAGGCTTCCTGCTGAGCAGAGAGCCGGATGTGGGACTCGATCCCAGGACCCTGGGATCATGACCTGAGCCGAAAGCAGAGGCTTCAACCCACTGACCCACCCAGGCGCACCATTATTTGAATTTCTTAATGAAAAATTATTAACAGAGCAGCATGTATTCTAATGAGATGGCATCTTTGTATAAATCAAGGTGTGACACATTTCTAAGCAAAGCAGTGAGCCATTAAAAGATGGGTTCAGGGGCGCCTGGGTGGCTCAGTGGGTTAAGCCGCTGCCTTCGGCTCAGGTCATGATCTCAGGGTCCTGGGATCGAGTCCCACATCGGGCTCTCTGCTCAGCAGGGAGCCTGCTTCCTCCTCTCTCTCTCTCTGCCTACTTGTGATCTCTCTCTCTGTCGAATAAATAAATAAAATCTTTAAAAAAAAAAAAAAAAGATGGGTTCAGGTTTTAAAGCAGTTAGAAGTTAGTAACTGCTTAGGAATCCAGGCAATTAAGTGATAACTCAGCTTTAAGCTATAGTACCTCATTTTTTGGCTATAGAAGTCATACTCTTTATTTTTGATTATAAAATGAAAAATTGTTTTTGAACTGAAGGGAGTGAGGCTTGCTATTCTTTTCTTTCTAATGAAAGCAGTTAGCTCCAGTATTGTATTTTGATTCCTATTTTGACCTGGCTATACTTTGTCTTGTTAAATTTTTGTTTAGTTAAATCTAGTTAAAATAAATACAGTCATGCATGTGTGCTCGTCACAACATTTGTGTTAATATATAGAAATGTACTGTTTTTAAGTGTCATTTAAATGTCCAATTTTGTAAACTGTTGAGATTGTCCTAATACAGATTGGCAAAAATCTCAAATTGCTGTGATTAACCTGTTGAATTTGAGATGATTAACTTTACTATGACTTCGTAAGTGCCTGCTGTGGGTTTTAATAAATAATCACCATTCAGTTGTTTGATAACTGTTAGAAAATAATGTGGTAAATTAAAAATCATTATTTTAAAATGAAGGCCATAAATTTTCTAAAATGAAACTTGGGTTGGAAAGTTTTCAACTTTGGTTGAAACTTTGGTTGCTTTTATTTTCAAAAGTATTTTTTGTTGTCAGTAACAGACAACTTTTTAAGAAGCTGTTGAAGAACTGACTGAATTGAATGTTTTGGTCTTGAAATTATCTACCCTACATTTTTCCCTCAAGTCTTTAGCTTGTTGCACATTATGTAGATATTTCTATTTGTTTAATTTGGGATGAAGTATGTTTCAGTTTAAGCATTTTTGGAGTGTTTATACCTGAGCTGGCAGGCAGCCATCCTGCTGGAGATTGATGGAACTGCCTCTTAACAAAAGTAGTCAATTTTCAGTTCCTAAGTGAGTACATAAAGTGAATAAATGGTGTGCTGAAAAGACCTAGTATCTGCAGCCAACTGAAATGACTCGTAGATTACTAGAACTTTCTGCAGGTGGAATGTCTTGCAGAGACATTACTAGGCTGTGAATATAGAACCTGGAGTTCTGAAACTGGAAGCTGGCTTAAGAGATTCTCTAGTTCATTCCAGTTTTTCTTGAAGAATTGCATATAATCCTTCCCAGATAGCTTATTGTTGCATCCCTGAGGGTAGAGATTTGTGTGATACCTTATTATAGTGTTTTATTGCATTTCTAGTTAGAATTTTGTCAAAACTAAATCTCTCTTATTACAGTTTAAAACTTTTTCATTGCATATATCCTCCTTGGAGATGAAGACTAATAAACACCTTCCTTAAGAGGTCAGAAAGTTTCTGTTAATTCAAATCACTGAAGCTTTTTAACCATTTATAATTTAAGCACATTCAGTTTAGTGGTTTCTCATCCTTTAATGTAGCTAAATAGGTTGCTTTGTTTTAAGGGAGAACCAACATGATTCAGAGGAGAACTTCCATATGATTTTTTAAAAATTTAACATAAAACCATTTTAACCAATTTTAAGTGTACCGTTGATGTCACATAAGATTTTAAGTTCACTTCTGGCCCTCAAAATCATTTGCCTCATGTTTTTAAAGTGAGTTGTTCTTTAGCATTTGTGACAAGAAGCAAATAACACTTTTAGATTTTATTTTGATTCAATTTGATTTGATTTGATTGATTGTTAAAGTAGGCTCCATGCCCAACATAGGGCTTGAACTTAAGACCTCAGGATCGAGAATTGCATGCTCTAGCAGCTGAGCCAACCAGATGCCCCTAGATTTTATTTTATTTTTTAATACTTCTAGATTTTTAGAGGACGTTAACTTCGGAATTAATACTGGCCTTATTTTTGGTACAGGCATAAATACAATAGTTTTGACTAGCATATAGCCAGTGTTGACTGTTCATTTGGCTGGTACTTTGCAGTTGTGGTGTTGCAACATACTAGTTACCTGTAGGTGTCTTCAGGAAGTAGTGTGTATTTTTTGGAACATTACATGTGTCCATCGTGGGTGGAACAGATGTTTTCTAGAAAAGTAACTAGGGAAAAACATTTTTATACAGTCATGTCTTGTTGACTTTGTCAAGATTGTCAGAGGCACCGGACTAGATAAAATAAAGGTATATTTGACACAATGAAGCAAAATCAGAATCTAGATGTGAAAATAAGTTGTATCTCTTATTTCATGGTACCTCTACAGCCTAATCTTAATCCATTTCTCTTCACCTGCATGATACATCAGTTTCTGATCCAATCTCTGGTTTATATGCACGAGGCTAGGGCAAGTCCCTTTATAACAGATAAACCAAGATATTAGTATGGGGTTTCTGGACTATAATGTGTGCCAAGCAGCAGTTCTGGGAGGAGGGTAGGGAAGGATTGCATAACACTTAATGACAAGAGTGTTTTGCACTCTCTGACTTTTAAAAAAATGTTTGATTGATTGATTTAGAGGGCAAGAGTGGGAGAGAGGAAGATGGGGAAGGAGAGGGAGAGCATGGGGGGAGGGGCAAAGGGAGGGGAAGAGAGAGAATCTCAAGTAGACTCTCTGCTGAGCACATGGCTGCTCAACCCACTGGGCCACCCTAGTGTCCCATGCTCTGTGACATTTTTAAGAAGGTTGAGGGTTCTTGGTTTGGAGTTCTTCTTTTCCACCCTGTTCTTAACTTTCTGAGTGGCACATACAAGTTGAGACTCTGGGTATAATATAAAAAAGTTTATAAAGAGAGCATCTAGATTCATTTTAGTTTTAAAAGGAATGCAGTAAAAAGTACATTGTTGTGCTTTACAGACAGTGTTGCTGGGGGACTTGTCTCTGTTACAATGAGGGTGGATGGAGGTGGTTTCTTCACCATCTCTTATCTTCCTACTGCTTCCACAGAAAGTTTGTGTAGCACATAACGGCAAAAACTACCAACCAGACAGTATTTAAATCAATGTATTTTGGCTAGAGCCTTAGCAGGCAGTGTAATGCAAAAAGAAGACAGCCACTATTACAATTTGTGCTCTAAAAGGAGAAGAACGTGTCTGAAATGATCAGAGAAAAGTTTGGGGATAATGAGGAAACATTCAATTAGCAATACTAAATTAACTGAATAAAATTTCAGAACAAGTAGGGATGGACTGAATCAAATAGAACCAATGATTCACGAAGATTGAATGACTGCTCTGGGCAAGTTGTATTCTTAGAAGTTTTGAAATAATTAGGGGATTTGAATTGATGGAAAGGCAGTGTATTGTAGGTAGAGGATGTTTCCTGAGTGAAACCAGGAAAGAACAAGTGGAGCAGAGCCATCTAGGATCTTGGCTTGGCTAGAATGTGACAAATGGAATCAGGAATGACAAGACGTAGAGCTTATTTTACTTTTGTTTGGAATATTGTTGGTTTTTTAAAAATTGAGATGAAATCAGTGAAACATAAAATGAAACCATGATGAAGTGAACAATTCAGTGGCATTTAATGTATTCACAGTCTGGTAGCTGCCACCTATGTCCAGTGAAACATTTTCATCACCTCAGAAGGAAACCCTACACCTGTTAAAGCAGTTGCTCATCATTCCTTGGAAACCCAAGCCCTGGCAGCCACCCAGGTCCATTTTCTCCCCTTTGCCCTGACAACCGCCAGTCTGAATTCTTCCCTATGCATGTTCCTATTCCTGATATTTCATATGAAGGGAGTCATACAGTATTAGTCCTTTTGTGTCTAGTGTTTTTCAAGGTTCATCCATGTCGTATAGCATGTATCAGTACTTCAGTCCTTTTTATGGCTAAATAGTATTTCAGTGGATGTTCATACCACAATTTATCCATTCATCAGTTGACAGAGAGCCAACCCATTTCCAACTTCTGGCTATTGTGAAGAGTGCTGCTATGAAGATGCATGTGCATGTATCTGAGTACCTGTTTTTACTTCTTTTGGTTATATACCTAGGAGTTGAGTAGCTGGATTATACAGTAATTCTATGTTTAACTTTTTGAGGAACCATCAAACTATTTTCCATGGTGGTTGAATTATTTGATAATCCCCCCTAACAATGAACAAAGGTCTCTGTCCCAATTTCTCTTTCCCTTGCCAACCATTGTTATTTTCCTTTTTAAAAATTATAGCCATTCTTACACCTATGAAGTGGTACCTCATTATGATTTTGATTTATATTTTTCTAATTACTAATGATATTGAATGTCTTTTAATAAGCTTTTTAGGCATTTGTATACCTTCTTGGAGAGTGTTTATTCAAGTCCTTTGCTTTTTTTTTAGTTGGATTGTTTGTCCTTTCTTTTCCTTCAGTTGTAAGAGTTCTTTATATATTCTGGATACTAGATCCTTATATGTGATTTGCAAATATTACCTCCCATTCTGTAGATTATCTTTTCATTTTTCTTGATGATTTCCTTCAGTGCACAGTTTTATTTTGATGTGGTCCAGTTTATCTAATTTTTTTGTTGTTGCTTATGCCTTTTGCATTATATCTAATAATCCATTGCTAATCCAAGGTTGTGAAGATTCTTCTGTGTTTTCTTCTGAGAGTTTTACAGTTTCACTTCTTATATTTTGGTCACTGACTCATTTTGAGTTAATTTTTGTACGGGGTGTGAGGTAGGAGTCCAACTTAATCCTGTGTAGCTTAATTTTGATCATGTCAGATGCCCTGGAACTGGCTTCTCATTGACTCTGCATTATTTCCTTTACTTGTATTAAATACTATCTTTGGCTAAATGTAAAAATTAGACCAGAAAAGTGTGCAAGGTTTTCTTTCTTTCTTTTTTTTTTAAATTTTATTTATTTATTTGACAGACAGCAATCACAAGTAGTCAGAGAGGCAGGCAGAGAGAGAGGTGGAAGCAGGCTCCCTGCCAAGCAAAGAGCCCGAAGTGGGGCTCGATCCCAGGATCCTGGGATCATGACCTGAGCTGAAGGCAGAGGCTTTAATACATTTAGCTACCCAGGCGCCCCTGTGCAAGGTTTTCTGATGGGGGAAAGTATTATGGATGTTTTATTGGCACCCAAAACTAATTGTGTTTTTAAAAGGTCTGTCTGTCCTTTTCCTCATCTTACCAGCCAGCTTTTCTTTCTTTTTCTTTTCTTTTAATAGCTCCATTAGTCTCCTAGACGTTAGGCTTGAACTGAATTCTGTCCAATGCTCTCTTGTTCCTGGACACCTCAAATCATTTGCCAAAACCCATTCGTTTCCACTCTACTGTGTACTTCGCAGCTCTTTTCTCCATTCCCCTTGCTTCCACCTTAACAGGAATACTCTCTAAATTGGCTTTCTATACCAGGCTGTCTCCCTTCCAGCCCATTTTGTGGACTTACCACTACCAGATTAATCTTTCTAAAATCACAGCTTTGATCTGGGCCATTTTTTTCTTAAAAACCTTTAACAATAAAGGTTTTTAAGAATAATAAAGAATAGAGAGTTTAGCTTGACATTCTGGACCCTCTAAAGATTGGTTCTGATTTATCTGATTTATCTGCCTCTAACTTTCTGGCATATCTTTTTTTCTTTTTTTTTTAAGATTTTATTTATTTATTTGAGACAGAGAGTGAGAGAGAGTACATGCACAGTGAGGGGAGAGGCAGAGGGAGCAGGAGAAGCCAACCCCAGGCTGAGGTGGGAGGTATTTCTTCTGTACCTTTTAGAAAATTTTCGTGCCTATAGAATTTTGCACCCATATGTATGTGCACATATACTTAGAGAATTTTCTTTGTGCGTGCATGTGTATATTTTTTAACGGTGTTGTAATTTGAATAATTGTTCTTCCTATCTGGTATAGTGGATACCACAGCCCTTGTACTGAGTTAGTTGTCAAGATACTTGGAGAGGATCATCAAATAGGTATGTAGTTTTCTAAAAGTGCAGTGGTAGATTTGATCTCTTCAAATACCATAGAATTCCTTCACTGTATTGAGCAACTGTATTGAGAGTCTTCTCATCCATTAATTACATGTAATTATTAAAACTTTGTTTTGCTGTGTTAAGAGCAAAATGTGTTAACTAGTGAATTCGTCTGAATTTGCTTGTGAAATAATTGTCAGGGAACATATTTTATGAGTTAAACTTTTTAGGGACCCCAAACACGACTGAAACTCATGGAAAAGGTTTAATTCTTATTATAAAATCACCTTGTGCAGATGAAACTAATACACTTTTAACTTGTAAGGGTAATTGATTTTGCGAGTGGTTTTCTAATGATTTGTCAAAGTTAGTATATATCTTGGGAGGAGAGCAGTTTATTCCAAATATGGAACTTAGCCCCACTGAATTTACTGTGTACTAGATTTTAAAAGACTCACTTTAAAAAATGAACAGTTGTGGCGCCTCTGGTGACTCAGCCAGTTAAGCATCTGCCTTTTGCTCAGGTAATGATCCTAGCATCCTGGGATTGAGCCCTGCATCAGGCTCCCTGCTCAGCCGGAAGCCTGCTTCTCCCTGCCCTTCTGCCTGCCACTTCCCCTCCTTGTGCCCTTTCTCTCTGTCAAATAAGTACATAAAAAATCTTAAAAAAAAAAGAACAGTTGTGTTTTCTTATGTATAAGCCTTGGCTCTGTGAGTGTTTCCAGGGGTTCACACTTGTATTCTTGTGCTTGAGGTCAGTGATTCACAACCTATTGTGGAGCAAGAGCATACTACTCAATTGATTGAATGATACAGTGTCCTTCTAAAATACTTTCTGGTCAGCTTTTCTTTTTTTAAGATTTTATTTATTTGATGGAGAAAGAGGGTAGGGAGCAGCAGGCAGAGAAAGAGAGGGAGAAGCAGACTCCCCGTTGAGCAGGGAGCCTGATGTGGGGCTCCATCCCAGGGCCCCGAGATCATGACCTGAGCTGAAGGCAGGTGCTTAACTGACTGAGTCACCCAGGCACCCCAGCTTTCGTTTTCTAAAGTAAATTTTGCTTTTTAATTAAAAAAAAAGTACTTTGATAATAGGCTTTGGGAGAATAGAAATCACTGGCCTACAACTGGGAATCAGCTACCTTTACATTTTTTAAAATTTAAAAATAAAAACTATTTTATAATGACATAAAGTTTTATTATGACATAAATCATTGTAGATCAGCTAGAAAGTGCCAGTCAACAAAAAGAAAACAAAAATAAGCCACACTCACAGGAGCCAGAGGTAAATAATTTAAATCTTTTCATCTGTGTTTTTGTAATACATACTGTAATATGTGTACCTGTTTGCTTTACAAAAATGAAGTATTTGCTGTATTCTAGGTACTGTTTCAAGTGATTGTTTACTCTGTAATTTAATGTTCACAATCATTTTAGGAAATAAATACTGTTATCCTCATTTTACAGAAAAGGAAAAGAGGCTCAGTAAGGTTAAATAACTTGCTTAAGATTACATGGATAATAAGTGGTAGAAATAGGATTCACACGTAAGCAGTTTGGAACCAGAGCCTGTGCTCCTCATTGCTGTGTTTTATACACCATGTGGGTTGCTAGGGCTGCCATAACAAATTATCACAAACTGGTTGGTTTCGAACAAAAAGTTGTTCTCTTACAGTTCTGGAGGCTAGAAGTTTAAGTCAGGCCATCAGTGGGGCTGTGCTCCCTCCGATGGTTTCTAGAGAAGAACCCTCCCTTACCTCTTAGCTTCCAGTGGCATTTCTTGGGGTGCCTAGGCTTGTAGCTCTTTACTCCAATCTCTGCCTCAGTAGTCACATGGCCTCCTTCCTTGTGCGTGTGTCTCCCCAGGAGGACACCAGTCGGTTGGATTTCTGGCCCAGCCTAATCTGACATCTTCTGAACTAATTGGATCTGCAAAGACTATTTCCAAATAAGATCACTTTCTGGGGTTCTGGGTTTGTGTGAGTTTTGGTGGATACTCTTTAACTACTACACACACTACTTATAATCTGCTTTCACTTAAAATATGACTATTATATTTTTAATACAATTCTGAACTTTTAAAGGCTTCATAGTATTCCGTTACATGGATATAGAATAATTTAATAAACCTTTTTTGTTGGCTATCAGTGTTGCTTTTAATTTTTTATCACTATAAACTCAGAATATCCCTGTAGGTAAATCTTTGCTTATGTTCTTAATTATTTCCTTAGAATTTTTTCCTAGAATTAGATTGCTGGGCTAAAGATAAACATGGCTTTTAATGCTCTTAATATTTAATTGCCAAATTGTCTCTCTCGTAAAGGTCAGACTAATTTGTATTTCCACCACTACTGTGTGAGTAACTGTTCCTTTAATACTTCATCAATGCAGCATATTACAATCAAAAGAATTTTTTTCAGTTTTGTAGATTAAAAAAAGTGACTTGTTTTAATTAATATTTTGTCATTTCTAATGAGTACTTTTATGTCCTAAATGTGCATTTGTATTTCTTTTATGAATTGGCTGAACATGCCCTTTATCCATTTTTTTTTTTTTTTTTTTTTTTTTTGCTGCTCAGAAAGTGAGCTTTTTTGGAAAGGAAAATTTTTTTCCTGACTGTTAAAGTAGTAATACTGAATACAGAAAACCAGCAAATTCAGAAATGTTGAGGAAAGACAATAAAGAAATAAAGCCACTTGTAATACTACTCAGTTGTCAGTTTGTGTTCACATAAATGGATATATCAATATATATATGTATGATGTATTTTTAAGTTAAAATATAAGACGTAATGCTTTACAGCCTGCTTTTTCACTGAGCGTAGATATTTTGCTATGTCTGTTTTTCATGGCTGCTAGTATTCCATTACTTACTTTGTAACTTAGTTAAGCCATTTATTTATTTTTTTGTTGTTGTTTTTCACTATTACAAATGTGTGTCTGCTTGCCTAATTATTTCCTTCTCTATTAATGTTTTAAGAAATTGTGATGTATAGCTTATATGTTTATATTGGAGAAATTCTTAGAAGTGGAATTGCCAGCTCAAAGAAACGCCCTTTTGAAGGTTTTTGAACATTGACAGACTGCCTTCATGAAGTATGTAACAATTAATAATCTGAACAGTTACACATTAGAAAGCTTGCTTTCTGGGAATGATAATTTTTTTTTTTGCTGTATAGATTTATCTGATAGATAAAAGGCATTACATGTTTTAGTTTGCATTTCTTTGATTGCTTAGTGAAATCTTAAGTATTATGTGTTTGCATTGGCTATTTTATTAAAAGACTTATATTTTTATTTTGAAAAAGAAAAAGTATAACGAGGGGTGCCTGGGTGGCTCAGTGGGTTAAAGCCTCTGCCTTCAGCTCAGGTTATGTGGTCCTGGGATGAGCCCCACATCCGACTCTCTGCTCAGCAGGGAGCCTTCTTCCTCCTCTCTCTCTCTCTGCCTGTATCTCTGCCTACTTGTGATCTCTGTCAAATAAATAAATAAAATCTTAAAAAACAAAAAGTATAATGAACCCTGTGTACCCGTCATCCTGATTTCAGAGTCATTAATTTTTTGTCCCTTTAATAATTAATTAATTAATTGACAGAAAAAGAAAGAGTGAGAGAGGGAACACAAGCAGTGGGGGTGAGAGCCGGGAGCTGGATGTTGGGCTCTATCCCAGGACCCTGGGATCATGACCTGAGCCAAAGGCAGACACTTAACAACTGAGGGACCCAAGCACCCTTGTCTTGGTTTTTTTTCCCCCCAATCTTTTTTTTCTCACTGGAAGAACAGTATTTTACTTTTATTGTTTGTTTGTTTTTGATGGGGAGCATGCTAGAGGCCAGGAGGGAGAGTGAGAATCTTCAGCAGGCTCCACTCCCAGCTCAGAGGCCTAGGTGGGGCTTGATTTCACAACTCTGAGATCCTGACCTGAGCAGAAATCAAGAGTTGTTCCCTTAACCGATTGAGCCACCAGGCAACCCTCCAGTAAGGTTTATGCCACCCGGCACCCCTCCAGTAAGGTTTATGCCAGTTTGTGGTCAGTTCCCTCCCCCGCAACCAGGCAACCACCATTCTGCTGTCTGTCTCTCCTGAATTTGCATTTTCTGGATATTGTATGTAACTGTAAATGTGCAGCATGTAGCCCTTGTGGCTGGCTTCTTTTCCTGAGCATGCTGTTTTCGAGGTTTAGCTGCGTTGTAGCAGGGATCAGTTATGAAAATTCATTTTACAGTTTTATTGCTGAATCTTGTACATACATTAAAAAATAATCATTATTATGAACAACATAATTATTCAAATAGTACTGAAGTTTTCTCAGTGAAAGATAGGTTTTTTTGTAAGTCTAGGTTTTGTGTCTCTGTGAGAGATGGTATCTACTGTCAGTTTCCTGTGTACCTTCCCAGATGTTGTTCTACATAGTTTTAATACCTATAAATGTCCTTACTTTTTGATATCTTCGGCATTTAAAAAATTGATATGTGTGAGTTATATTTTGCGCATTTTTTCAGTTTTCTATTTTTTTACTTGTCAAAATTTTATTTTGTTACATAATTATAAAACTAATACAGGTTTCTGGTGAAAAGTTTAGATAGTATGTAAATCCCTGTGTTTTCCCTCTCTCAACTTATTCTCCGGAAGTGGCCATTACTCTGTTTTTTTCAGAGACACCTCATGCCTTTGTAAGCCTGTATTTGATCAGAGTGGTCACAGAGTCCATATGTATGCTAATGAGAAGTTATTGCTATACTTTTCTGTTCTACATACAGATTTAAATCCTTCCTCCTACAGCTTTTTTTTTTCCTGAAAAAGAACTGTCTTCTGTATATAGTTAAAAATCAATGAAAGTAGTTTTTTTTTTTTATATTATTTATTTATTTATTTATTTGACAGACAGAGATTACAAGTAGGCAGAGAGGCAGTCAGAGAGAGGAGGAAGCAGGCTCCCCGCTAAGCAGAGAGCTGGATGCAGGGCTGGATCCCAGAGTCCTGAGCCGAAGGCAGAGGCTTTAACCCACTGAGCCACCCAGGCACCCCGAAAGTAGTTCTTGATAGATGTCTTTCGGTCTTAAATGTTAGGTCTTATTGGGAAATTTTCTCCACAGTGCTTTAAAACAAACTTTGATACATTGTCAAGTATGTCATTTCAGATCAATCATCTACTTCAGCTGCCAAGAGTCTTTCTAACTGGGAGAGCATGATCTGTAGATGCAGATTTTTTAACTGGGAGAGCATGATCAGTAGATCACTGGTGTAGGAGAGGAGTCTCATCTCCTCCCCCATATGTACACACATGCAAATGGAGTCATACTATACGTATTGTTCCCAGATTAGTTTAACTTCACAGAATGCTGTGGACATCACTTCTTTTAATGGGTGCGTGGTATTTATTTCATTGTGGCTGACTATATTTTATTTAAATATATACTTGTTGATGGACAGCTAGTTTCCAGGTATTTGCTTTTATAAAGCTGCTGTGGTACAGGTATGTTTATATACTTGTAAGTACAGTTCTAGAAGTGGAATTGCTGGGGTTGGGTACATGGGCAATTTAAATTTTGATAGGTAATATCAAATTCACTTCAAAAATATTGTAACAAATTTATTTTTACTATCAGTGTATAAGAGTGCTTGTTTTGCCACACACTTTTATCAGCCCAAGAATGATCTTTGTCCTTACATTGATGCTGGTTTGATAGGTTAAAAATGTATTCATTTTAATTTAATTGCTTTAATTATGAATGAGGTAGAACATCTTCCTTTATCTTTATTGACTATTTGTGATCTTCCCCAGATTTATTGAGGCGTTATTTACTTTTTTATGACTTACTAGCGTTTTCCTATCTACCTCAATGGGATTGTTATTCTTTCTCTAATTGATTTGAGTTGTTTGCATATTAAGGAAATGAGCGTCTCGCTAAATACTTGCCTTTCCTCTAGTTTGTCTTTTAACTAGTTTTATAACATTTTTTCACTTTGTGAATTTTTACGAAGTTGAAACCAGCAGTCTTTTTTGATTTCTGCTTTTGGTTTCATGCTTAGAAGTCTTTTCCCCACATAATTGTTACGTAATTATTATTTACCTCTGTTTTCTTTATCATTGCAAAATTTCATGTGAACCTTTTATATAGTTGAAATACATTTGGCAGTGTGATGGAAGGTCGGTATCTAACAGGTTTTTCAGATGATTCATTTTTCCCATTTTTGAGAAATTCATGTCCCTTCCAAGATTTGAAATGCTATCTTTATCATGTATTAAATGCATATATATATGTGGGCTTATTTTTGCACTTTTTCCTTTGTTGTATTGGTATTTATGTCCAGTTTTCCAGGGTTGAATAAAAGTTTTAAGGTTTACTTAAAAGGTATTTTTGAGGGCAAGTACATTTTCTTTTTATAATTTAATTTTCCTTTTATCTAAGTTATAAATACACATAGTTTCTATAAGTAAAGTAGTTCTGCAGGGATTCTAGACCCCTTTTTCCTTCTTTCATTCCCCAGAATCAGTCTTTTTCAATTCTTCCAGCTGATTTTGAGGTTTTGTTTCTCTGCTGGTTTATTCCACACCCCCCCCCCCAATCCCCCAGTTTTAACCATTACCTGTTGATTCCCTACTGGGAGATGAGGATTTCTTTCTTTGATAGCCAGTTCAAAGCTCTTCTGTATGACCTTTGGCAAATTATTTCCCTCTGTGTGCATTCGTTTTCTCATATATAAGGACAATATCTGTTTTTATCTGATGATTAGATAAATTAATGAGTGTAAACATTTAAAGCTGTGCCTGGCACATGGAAGTTGTTGGCTTCACTCACCCTATCTCCCATTCTCCTTCTTTAATCATTTGTAATTTGTTTAAGTCAGTTTTTAGTGTTTATGTTGTTTTAACTGTTTAAATGCTTATTGACAGTTGAGCTATTAGTACATTTAGATTCATTTTCCTTTTCTGTACAATCTTTTGCTGCCCCAAGGGCAATACTTCTGTTAACTCTTGGTTTGCTCAGTCTTTTAGATATTTTTTCCCTAAGTTACCCTCAAAGCTCTTACCAACTGTGAATTCCTTCTTAGTAAGTTCAGACAGTGTTATATCAGTTTTGCCTTTTTGAAGAAGTTTCTTGCAGAGCATTTGACTTCCTCTGATCTGGACTGTTTGGGCTCTGGGTGTGCTGCACAGCTCTTACACCCCGGGGACCCTGGGGATTTCTTTCACACTTCTCCTACTCCCCACCCTTTGTTGGAAACCTTATTTCCTGGACCCCATTTTTTAAAACTTACTGAGAGTGCAGAGGAGATAAAACTTGAAGACTTTTGTATTCTGAAACTATATTTTACTCTGATGCTTCATTGATATCCCAGTTTTGGTTAGATAGCAATTTTAAGGTTGGAAATACTTTTCTTGGAATTTTGAAGGCACTGCTCCTTAGTCTTCTGTTTCTCAGTAGAAATGTTGTTCTGATTCTTTGTTCTTTGTATGAATCCCGTCTTTTCCGTCTCTGGAAGCTTTTGATAACTTTGCTGTGTCCTTGGTATATTCTAAGTTTGATGGTGACACATCTCAGCATGTATTTTCTTACCTTGTGCTTCACTTTGGGGAGCCCTTTCCGTCTGGATATTGCCCTCTTGTTCTTGGGAGAGTTCTTGAATTAATCCTTTGATTGCCTCCCCTTCATTGTCTGTGTTCTCTTTTCTTAGATCTCCTGTTTTTTAGGTATTGGACCTTCTGGTCTGGTTCTCTGTCTTTTTCTCTTTTCAGCTTTTGACTTTTTTTTTTTTTTTTTTGCTCTGCTTTCTGGGAGATCTCAGTGTTGTTTTCTTCAAGTTTCCATTTCTTGCTATAGTCCTTTTCTTTCATATTCAATACTTTACCTTAGGTATTTGGTTGTTTTTGGCTGTCTACTCCTATTTAAAAGTAGGACACAGAAAGTGGATTGGAGGCTGTGGACTTGATTGGAGGCTGTAGTTTTGTTTAGTGAGAGCTTTAAAAAGCCCCACCTGTTTCCTCCAGGGTGAGGCATTCACCAGCCTTCATATGCAGTGTTTAGACAGTTCTAACATTTGGGTTTAGGCAAATACATTTTTTTTTTTTTTAATCTGGATCTTCACCTTCACTTGTAGGGTACCCACTGCTGTTAATTCCTGAAATTTTGGGAATCCTCATTTTCAGTCGGGTTCTTCTCTCCTTTTCCCCACTGCTGGCTGGGGATTCAGCTTTCTCAGGTTGGCTCCATCATTTACCACTTACTTATCTGTCTACCTTCCAGGGCCCCAAATGTTGCTTCCTCACTTGATCACTTTATTCTTTTGAATTTATGATCCCCTCCCAATTTGTCTTCTTTTGTCGTAGACTGGTTTATAAACACCAGAAATTTATTTCTCAGAAGGTCTAGAGGCTGGGAAGTCCCACATCACGGTGCCAGCAGATTTGGTGTCTAGTGAGGGCCTGATCCTGGTTTGTAGATGGCTGACTTCACATTGAAACACCACATGGTGGAAGGGGAGGGAGATCTCTCTAATCCTATTCATGAGGATTCTACCCTTATGACCTAATCACTTCCAGAATCTCCACCTCCTAATACCGGTCACATTGGAGGTTAGGTTTCAACATCTGACTTTTGGGAGGCGCAAACATTCTTTCAACCTGGAGCATCATACATGTATTTTAGGAGGGTTTTGGGGGGAGACCTGAGGCTAGTGCATGCATTTTTAAATTGGAAGCTGAAAGGGAAGCATTGGATTTACATCTTAACTTTATTTTGCCTTTCCATTCTTACTATGATTTATGGGATTGTTGGGATATGATATAAAATTTTCAGCATGCTAATTGATCAAGTTGTGATGATGTTATATACAGATAGCTTTCCTTTGCTGAAATGGAACTGTTTTATCTGAAGGATGAAGAACAGATTATTAATGGTTCTCTTTGGCTATTCTCAGTTGGTTTTTATTTTCTTTTTTTACACTTTATTAATCTTTCATTTTCATTGTAATTCTTAAATATTCTACAATAAATATGCATTGCTTGTGCAATTAGGAAGAAATAACACCTAAATTAAGAATTGTTAAATCCGGGACGCCTGGGTGGCTCAGTGGGTTAAAGCCTCTGCCTTCGGCTCAGGTCATGATCCCAGGGTCCCGCATCGGGGAGCCTGCTTCCTCCTCTCTCTGCCTGCCTCTCTGCCTCCTTATGATTTCTGTCTATCAAATAAATAAATAAATCTTTAAAAAAAAAAAAAAAGAATTGTTAAATCCTTGATAAAAATTGGCCCTAGATTCCAGAGTGTTGTGCTCTTCTTTTATTTAATCCTCAATCTTTCACAGTGATGTTACGCATATCCTCTACCTCCTCTACCCCTTTGGGGGTGGGGGGAGTGTTTTACAGAGCTCATTCTGATTTATCCCCCCAACTTCTTTTGTTTTTTATTTATTTATTTGAGGAAGAGAGAGACACAGTGAGAGAGGGAACACAAGCAGGGGGTGTGGGAGGGAGAAGCAGGCTTCCCATGAAGCAGGGAGCCCGATGTGGGGCTTGATCCCAGGACTCCGGGATCATGACCTGAGCTGAAGGCAGATGCTTAATGACTGAGCTACCCAGGTGCCCCTGTCCCCCAGCTTTTTATTTTGAAGTATTTAAAAACTATGGAAGAATTGAAGAAGACTTGAAGAAGAGTTGAAGACTAACACATGAATACCTATATAATTGCCATTTTTACCATATCTGCTTTTTTTTTTAATATTTTATTTACTTGACAGAGAGATCACAAGTAGGCAGAGAGGCAGGCAGAGAGGTAGGCGGAAGCAGTCTCCCCACTGAGCAGAGAGCCTGATGTGGGGCTCGATCCCAAGATGATGAGATCATGACCTGAACTGAAGGCAGAGGCTTTAATCCACTGAGCCACTGAGCCACCCAGGCGCTTTATTTTTAAATATTTCTGCTTTATTTTTAAGCACCTTTACTGAAGCATAATTTACATATTATAAATTAACCCATTTTAAAAAATGGATAGTTTATTTTTAGTAAGAATTGAGCAACCATCACTATAATCCAGTTGTATATTTTCATCACTTCAGTAAGATTTCTTCTGTATGTTTACTGGTTTTTTTATTTTTAAGTAATCTGTACACCCTACATCAAACTTGAACCTACAACCCTGAGATCAAGAATCATAAGCTTCAGCAGCTGAGCCAGCCAGGTGCCCCTGCCAGTTTACTGTTAATCCCCATTACACCCTCCAACCTCATGCAGCCGCTGATCTTTTTTTTTTTTTTTTTAATCTCTAAGTAGTTATTTTTCTCTACTTTTTATATCAACAGACTCATATAATATGTGGTCTTTTGTATCTTTTTTTTTTTTTTTTACTTAGCATAATGTTTGTGAGGCATCTATTTATGTATCAGTATTTCCATAATCTTTGTGGCTGAGTGGTATTCCATTGAATAGATGTTTAGCATTTTGTTTATCCATTTACTAGTAGGTGGACATTTGGATTGTTTCTATTTTTTGGTTACTATGAATAAAATTGCTGTGGACATTCTCAGGAAGATTGTGTGGATGTGTTTTACTTTCTTTTGAGTAGATACTTAGGAATGGATTGCTATTTTGTATTTAACTTTTTATGCAACTGCCCAACTCTTTTCCAGAGTAACTACCATTTATATTCCCACCAGCAATATATGAAAAGTCTGTGTATGGATTTATACACTTTTGTTTTTTTCTGGAACCATTTGAGATAAAATGCAGACAGCATGACATTTTACCCCTTGGTCCTTCTGCAAATATCTCCTAAGAACAATGGCATCATCCTACATTACTGCAATATTTTCGTCCCTCTCTAGGAATTTAGCACGGAAACAATAGTATTACCCAATATATATATTCCAGATCTAGATTTTCCTATTTCTTCCCCAAATGCTCTTTATAACGTGGGGTTTTTCTGTTGTGGGTTTTTTTGTTGTTGTTGTGTTGTGTTTTGCTTTTGTTTTTAAATCCAGAATCTTCTCAGACTTCTCAAATTACATTTGGTTGTCATGTGTCTTTAGTTGCCTTCAGTCTAGAGCAAGTTTCCCTCACCTTTGTCATTTGGATGTTTTATGACATTGACATTTTTTAAGAGTTCAGCCCATTTGCCCTCTAGAGTGTCCTGATGATTAGTCTGATTGTTGATGAGTCTGATTGCTTCCTCATAGTTCGGATCAGGTTAAATGTTGTTGTTGTTAGAAATAATACATGGGTGATTCTCTGTCTTCTGTTGTATCACATTCGGAGGCATATGCTGTTAGTTTTTGTCCTATTATTATGCTGAATTTGAGTATTTAGTTATGATAGTGTCTACCTCTTTTTTTTCCTTTGTAATTAATAAGTAATCTGAGAGACTGAGAATATCCTTCCCTCCAGCACTGTTTCTCCCAACTGTGTTAGTATCCATAGATGATTCCTGCTCTGAGTTGTTTGGTTACAAAAAGGTAATTTTCTAATTCTTTTGTTCCTTCATTTGTTGGTTGGCAAGTCTTTTGTAAAGATATTGCTGATTTTTAAGTGGAATTTACCAGATTAAAATCATAAAGGATTTTATGCTGAAAGAAGAAAATTTTTGGTTATTTTTTAGTATATCTTAATAGTGTGCCATGAAGTGTATTTGCTTTACCCTCAGCCACAGAAGATCCAGAGAAAAGGTGCTAGAGAGAGAGAGATCCCCTTGACTTTTGTAAAGCTAGAAATATAAAAGTTCCTTCCGTGTTTCCATTATTTTGGTGTGTTTGCTTGCTTTTCTCTCTTTGAGAGACCACTCTTTTTTAGGAAGAATCAGAAAAAGCTACAGAAAATTTTTTTCCCTGTGTTTTTATTAGTTTTTCTTTGTGAACCAAATCAGGTAGGTTTTTCTCTTCTGTTTTTTTGTTTGTTTGTTTGTTTGTTTGTTTGTTTTAAAAGATTTTATTTATTTATTTAACAGAGATCACAAGTAGGCAGAGAAACAGGCAGAAAGAGATGAGGAAGCAGGCTCCCTGCTGAGCAGAGAGCCCGATGCGGGGCTCGATCCCAGGACCCTGGGATCATGACCTGGGCTGAAGGCAGAGGCTTTAACCCACTGAGCCACCCAGGCGCCCCTGTTTTGTTTTTTTGATGGTTTTGTGTGTGGTTTTTTTTTTTTTTTTTTTGGTAGTCATCTAACTGGTGGCAAGTATGCAGTGTCATAAGTAACTATTTTATTTTTTTAAAAGATTTTATTTATCTGAGAGAGAGAGGAGATCACAAGCAGAGGGGAGGGGTAGAGGGAGAAGCAGACTCCCCCCATTGAGCAGGGAGCCCAATGCAGGGCTTGGTCCCGGTGTCCTGGGCTCTTGATCCTAGCAGAAGGCAAATGCTTAACCAACTGAGCCACCCAGGTACCCCAATTAGCTATTTTAAAAAATCCTTTTCTTTTGTAATGTATAAGAATCGCCATAGTTGGATGAGCTGTCTAGGCCTGACTACTTCTCGTCTGTAGCTAGTTGCCTAGAGCATGAAAACATTAACAGAATATGTGAGATTGTTTTCAAGTGTCCTATGATTTTATTTATTTATTTATTTATTTTTTTGGCTTTTTAAAAAGTTTTGGATGCTTTATTGTCCTAGGACTTTTAAAGGAACTTGTCTTTAAATGTTGTCTTCCTTGTGTGTTCTCAGTGATTGGTTACTGAAAAATGGCAGCAATCTCTTACATATTTATACTGTCATTTTATTATTGTATAAAAGAAAAAGGGGCTTGGTCTTTTTAGGTTTGTGAGTTATCATAAAATCTGCCTTTATTACATTTCTCCAAGTTCCATCTAACTTAATATAATCTACTAGCTGTTGAAATATGTAAGTAAGCTTTTTAAAGGTACCTATCTCATACGTACCAGAGAGTAGCCAAATATAGCCATAGAGATGGGTTGGCTGAAGAAAGAGTAGAGTTGGCATTAATGCTGTGTAGCATTATTTGGTGGTGATGATAACATTGCATTGGCTTTATCATATTACATAGAACTTAGTCAAGGTTTATTTACTTTTTTGTTCTTACAGGAGAAAATAAGATGATAACATAAGGGCTTTAAATTCTCTCTTAGGTATGTGCCGTAGTATGTATTTTTGGAGATGAGGTACTTTTAAAAGATGACTTTTATATTATCTCCAAAGGATGGCATGGTCAGCCTTCTTCTTTAGAGGAGATGAAACTGAAGAGGCTTTGAATCTGGCCCCAGTAGTGTGCCATGGAGAAATCTCAAAGGCAAGAGCATTTTAATCAATGGTGTATATAAAAGGTGTGTGGTATTTCTTTTCAAAGTCCATGCATTTTCCTCTGTATGTGGAAACAGCAGCTAGACTTGGAGAATGGAGACTGGAGTGTTTGTTTACAACTTAGCCTTTAGCCACTTTGTCCTTTTTTTAATTTTTTTTTTTTTAAGATTTTATTTATTTATTTGTAAGAGAGAGAGAGTGAGAGCGAGCACAGGCAGACAGAGTGGAAGGCAGAGTCAGAGGGAGAAGCAGGCTCCCTGAGGAGCAAGGAGCCCGATGTGGGACTTGATCCCAGGACGCTGGGATCATGACCTGAGCCGAAGGCAGCTGCTTAACCAACTGAGCCACCAAAGGCGTCCCTGTCCTTTTTTTAAAATAAAAATCCCTCAAAGTTTCTTGTTACTTCTCTGACTAAGCTGCAAGATAGAACACATATGACCACTGCTGGCTTGTGTAAGTTTCCTGTTAGGTAAACATACTCTTGAAAATCATACTTAATTATAGATTTACCTGATCACTTCATAACTGCTACTTAAAATTATGTCCCAAAGAAAGTTTCATGAATAACAATAAACCACAGATGTTTTGTTTATGAAGATAGCTTTGTTTGAATCACATTTTCTGTTTGGCATTCTGGGACATTTTTGATATTGTGCATTTTCATGTCTCCTTTGGGCCGTTGTTCTAGTTAGTGTCTTCAATAATTTCATTTAGTTATTGTTTACCTTTTCAGGAGCTATTCAATAGACTGTTAAATTGGGGACCAGAAAAATGAGAGTTATTCCTAAATACTCATCTCTAATGAGTAATTGAGTTCTTGAAAGCGGAGTTGTGATGAAGGAAATGACTCAGTACCTTTTTAATTGTGATCTTTCTTTAGTTTGCTTTCATATTCATAGTTTTTTCCTTTTATGATGAATAATTTCAAATACAAGTAAAGGAGAAAGAATAATAAAACAAATAGCCAACCATTCATAGTTTTTTTCTGCTGTAATAAATTACCACAAACTTAGTAGTTTAAAAAAATACCAACTTGGGGAAAAAAATACCAACTTGGGGCACCTGGGTGGCTCAGTGGGTTAAAGCCTCTGCCTTCGGCTAGGGTCATGATCCCAGGGTCCTAGGATCGAGCCCCGCGTCGGGCTCCCTGCTCAGCAGGGAGCCTGCTTCCTCCTCTCTCTCTGCCTGCTTCTCTGCCTACTTGTGGTCTCCATCTCTCAAATAAATAAAAAAAAATCTTTAAAAAAAAAAAAAAGAAAAAAATTTTATTTATGGTTCCTCAGAGGAGGAACTGTGCTCTTGCTGGAGAATCCATTTTGTTGCCTTTTCCCACTTCCAGAGGCCACGTGCATTCCTTGGCTTATGGCCTCGTTATTCCATCTTTAAAGCTAGCATGCTGTGTGAGCCCTCATGTGGTGATCTTCCTGGTTCTTTCTTCCAGTTCCCTCAGACTACTCTTAGAGAAGTGATTACATTGAGTTCCCCTGGATAACCCAGGATAATTTCCCCATTTTCAGGCCAGCTCATTAGCAGCCTTAATTTATGTACCCTAACATTTACATATTATGGAGGAGTCGGGCATTATGGGCATTAGAACACTGATGAAAGTGTTCTAAAACATGGTGATTGGTTTACAGTCAACTTTACTTTAATTTTAACCTTTACTTTTAACTTTTACCTTTACTTTTTTACTTTAACTTTTAACTCTAACTTTACTAAAAAATCATTACATGGTACAGTTGAAATGGGTAAATTTTATGCTATGTAAATTATATTTTAATAAAGTTGTTTTTTAACCTTTAGATGTTCTCTCTCTCTCTCTTTTTTTTTTAAAGATTTTATTTATTTGACGGAAAGAGAGAGCATGCACAAGCAGGGGGAGTGGCAGGGAGAGGGAGAAGCAAGCAGGCTTCCTGTGGAGTAGGGAGACCAATGTGGGGCTCAATCCCAGGACCCTAGGATCTTGACCTGAGCCTAAGGCAGATGCTTAACTGACTAAGCCACCCAGGCACTCCTAGATGTTCTCTTTTGGTTTTAGAAGTCCACATTTCTTAATGAAACAAATTGGTCACATCCTAATTAATTTTTTTTAACTGTGGTAAAGTACACATAAAATACACCATAGTAATCATTTTTAAGTATACAATTCAGTAGTGTTAAGCATGTCAGAACTTTTTCATCTTGCAAAACTGAAACTCTGTACTCATTAAACAGTAACTCTCCATTTCCCCTTTCCTTTAGCCCCTGTTAGTCATCTTTCTACTTTCTGCTTTTGTGAATCTGACTGCTCTAGGTACCTCATATAAGTGGAATGATACAGTACTTGTTTGTGTGTGTGTGTTGTGTGATGGCTTATTTCACTTGGCATAATGTCTTCAAAGTTCATCCATGTTTTAGAATGTAACATGTTCCTTTTTAAGACTGAATAATATTCCATTGTATGCATATACCATTTTTATTCACCCATTCACCTGTTGATGGACACTTGGGTTGCCTTTGCCTTTTGGCTATTATGAATAATGCTCTGAATATTGATGTGCACATAACTCTTTGAGATTCTGCTTTCAGTTCTTTTGGATATATACCCAAACGTGGGATTACTGGATCTGAGTTAAGTTTTTTTTTTTTTTTAAGATTTTATTTATTTATTTGACAGAGAGAGATCTATCACAAGTAGGCAGAGAGGCAGGGCTCTGGGAGAGGGGGAAGCAGGCTCCCTGCCAAGCAGAGAACCTGATGTAGGGCTCGATCCCAGAACCCTGAGATCATGACGTGAGCTGAAGGCAGAGGCTTAACCCACTGAGCCACCCAAGTGCCCCCTGAGTTAAGTTTTAATTTTATCTTTCCAGTTCCTTTTCTGCCTCTTGTAACTGACTTTGCACCACACATACGGACTATCCCTGGACACACAGTGTAATTTTTTTTTTTTTAAGATTTTATTTATTTATTTGACAGAGAGAGATCACAAGTAGGCAGAGAGACAGGCAG
>NC_081561.1:31977791-32106071 GCF_022355385.1 Mustela nigripes | reverse complement strand
GGGAGGAAGCAGGCTCCCTGCTGAGCAGAGAGCCCGATGGGGGACTCGATCCCAGGACCCTGAGATCATGACCTGAGCCGAAGGCAGCGGCTTAACCCACTGAGCCACCCAGGCACCCCCACACAGTGTATTTTTTTTTTTTTAAGATTTTATTTATTTATTTGACAGACAGAGATCACAAGTAGGCAGAGAGGCCGGCAGAAAGAGAGAGAGGAGGAAGCAGGCTCTCCGCGGAGTGGACAGCCCGATGTGGGGCCCGATCCCAGGACCCTGGGATCATGACCCGAGCCGAAGGCAGAGGCTTTAACCCACTGAGCCACCCAGGCGCCCCCCACACAGTGTAATTTTGAGTGAATCTGGGCCTATTATGTTACAGGTAACAAACTCAGTTCAAACTAGATAATGCTAAAGATGTGTGTGTTGGAGTAGAGGGAGGTATTTTAAGGATGTTGCTATGTTATACAGAACCCAAAGACCTGCATATGTTTAGGCTTTAGGAAAAACTGGACTTTACAATATCTCAGGTTTCTTTCTTTTCTTTCTTCGTCTTTTTTGTTTGTTTGTTTGTTTGTTTGTTTTTAACTAGGCTCCACATCCAATGTGGGGCTTGGACTCACATCCTTGAGGTCAGGGATCGCGTGCTGTAACAACTGATCCACTCAGGCACCCCCTCAGGTTTCTTTTATGTATGTTCTATGTACTTGTTTGCCGTGGTCTCTGTCTGGTGAAGAAAATCATGACTGTCAAAAGCTCCCAAATGTGTATTTATAGCCCAGATACTGTGGGGAAAACTCTCAGTTCCAAATTCTGGGGTTCCCCCACCCTCACATTAACTATGGAATGACCTCACTCTGTCCTAAGGAGTCATACGTGGAAGTGAGGGCATTACCTAAACAAATAACTACTACAGATGCTCTCCTCTTCCTCCCCAGTGGGAGATGACCCCTACCCACTCAGGTCCAGCTGTCATACTGTGACTTACTGTCTAAGGTGTCCACCCTGCCAGCTGAGGGTCTTAGGATGGTAGCTCTGCTTTCCCTAATTTGGTCTTGATTGGTCCAGATAAACTATTGCATGGTGCTATAGCCTGTGGGTTAAATGATAGATTTTTGTTGTTGTCATTCCCCTGCCCTCTCTCTTAGAGTTCCAATATATGAAAATGAGAAGAAAACCAGATAAAAAGGAGAAAGGAAAAGTACTGTATTTTGGTTACAAATTCATTCCATTTATTAAGCACCATCTATGTGACAGGCCCTATTCTTATCCTGGGAGATAAAAGCAGAAGCATACAGAGCATATACTGTCTTCTGCAGGTAGAAACAGTGTAATAAAATCAGCAAGTCTCATGGTTCCCTATTACTCATTTCACTGGCAGAGGATTGAAGGCTTTAGCCTGGCTTGCCCCAAAAGGATTCCCCATGTCCAATATTCTTTAGGACCAACCTTGGGAGGAGAAAGGGGCTAGGCACAGGGTGGGAAATAGTTCCTTTTATGAGGCCCATGCTGCTTTAGCTTTCCCCTTCCAGTAAGATGCCACTTTTTGGACCTAGGGTTTGACTAGAACAGTAATTCCAGCTTCCTGCTGAGAGAACTCTTCTAAAACTGCAGTTCACTGCTCATCTTCCATTTCATCCTGTTTGGTTCCCATTGATATCCACCAACTCTAGTAGTATTTAGGCTTTTTAGTCTCTGAGATTGCTGAAGAGAATCGCTGTGACCAAGTTTAATTCTCCTTGGTTTTGCTTATCTTCCTACCTCAGGGTCTGGAAAATTCTGGATTTAGAGCTTTTTCAAATCTTCTGTGGAATGTCACCCCTGGATATTGCCTTCCCCCCAACTGCATTTCTGTCAAATAATGCTTTATAATGAGGGGAGGGGATGGCAGTTTGAGGGAACGCTGTGAGAAGTGTTTTGAAAGGGGCTGTCTACATTGTAGTCATCCAGGGTCTCACAATTTCTTAGTAGCACAAGGAATTTAGTTGCTGAAATTCTGCAAAGTGATTATCTGACTACTAGAGGTTTTGGATCTTTGGCTTTATAGGCAGAAAGGCCTTTGCTTAATCATTATATTGTTGTCTTGTGTGTCACATTTCCTCTCTAGGAGGCTAGATTGGGCTGGATTGTGTTTCACAGATTGAATTGTTTTTGCAGACCCTTACTGAAGTTATCACAGTCTTTTGTGAGCAATTTTTTTTTTTTTCTTGTCCAAAGTTCATAAAGCTCCATGTAGCTTGGGAGTGCATATGGAGTGTAACCAACTGGTTTGCTACACATGAGGACTACTGGGCTTCCCAGCCTGACATGGGTGCGGCCTCATTTCACTTTAACTTTGTTACACATTTTTGGGTTTGTCACTTTTGCAGTACTTCAGTTTTTTATTGGAGGTGGTGAACAGAACCCTGTCAAACTAGCTCAAATAAAAATGAGAATCAGTAATGAGATACTGTGAGGATATCTTAGAACCTAAATTAGAAATTCATTTGGGGGGCACCTGGGTGGCTCAATGGGTTAAAGCCTCTGCCTTCAGCTCAGGTCATGATCCTAGGGTCCTGGGATCGAGTGCTGCATCTGGCTCTCTGCTCAGCAGGGAGCCTGCTTCCTCCTCTCTCTCTGCCTGCCTCTCTGCCTACTTGTAATCTCTGTCTGTCAAATAAATAAATAAAATCTTTAAAAAAGAAAGAAAGAAAGAAAAAGAAATTCATTTGGGTTTCAGAAACAGCCAGAATCAGGGACTTGAATGTTGTCAGGCCTCTCTCTTCTGGTTGTTCGTGGGTTTGTGGTCTTTTTTCTCTGAAGACTGCATTTCTGTGCCCTTTCCAGTGGGCAAAATATGACTCTTTAGTGCTCCAGGTACTCAGGGAGAGATTGCTTTCTCTCGGCTCTAGTGCAAAGATTCTCAGGGAAGCATTGAGATTGATTCTGCTTTGGGTCAGGTGTTCATTCCTGGACTAATCCTTTGTGGTTTGGAGCAGAGTCATTTACCAACATGTTAGGTTCTTGTCTTATTTTATATCTGTTCTCCTGGGGACATGGAAGGCGGTTCCCAGAGAAAAGAGGAATACAGCCCTCCTTCATCTGTGTGCCTTTGCACATTCTCTCCCTCTAGCTGCTCCTTCACTACTCCTTCAAGTGGTTAACGAGGCCATCAGTTTTGATATTATACCTTTCCCTCAATGAAGCTTTCCCTTGATGCCTTAGTTTGAATTAGGTATTTCCTCCTCTGTACTTTCATAGCCCTTGCTTATTTTTCTCCTCTGACCCTTACCACATTGAGTTGTGATTAATTGTTCCCAAATCTATCTTAATAGACTTAGCTTTTCTTTGTAGTAAAGACTTTGTCTTATTTATCTTTATGTTTTCAGTACCTACAGTCATGAATGAGTTAAAACTTAAATAAAATAAATGGGTAAATACTGCATACTTACTGATAGGCAGAGAGGGAAAAACTTTGTGCTTATCTTGTAATTTGATCCTTAGATAAATGTTGTTGCTTTCTTTAGTCCTAGAAACTAGTGGGAATAGGAAGTATTTAGGGTGATCTTGAGCATAAGGATTACCATACTCAACTCAAGGTGGGGTGCTATGCATGTCTCCACTTGTTCTTCCATTTGATTTCCCAAATCTGAGCATCACATTGATTGCAGTTGCCATGTGTCACCAAGGGCGAGGGTCTTACTTAGGGCAGGATCCCACCCATACCCAAGAGTTTGCCCAACTGTTTTTTTCTTCTAAAAATCTTTGATCTTCCTCAACGTGTGGTGCTGGGACAATTGGATAACCACAGGCAAAAGAATGAAGTTAGACTACTACCTTACTCCTTATGCAAAAATTAACTAAAATGGATCAGTGGCGAACAATAAAAGCTGAAACAATCAAACTACTAGAAGAAACAAAGGGATAAATTTGCATGACCTTGGATTTGACAGTTGTTTCTTATATTTGACATCAAAAGCATGAGTAATGAAAGAAAAACTAGATATATTGGATTTCATAAAAATTAAAGCTTTTATGTATCAAAGAACATGGTTGTCTTTTTAAAGATTTTATTTGAGAGAGTGCACTTGAGCAGGGGTTAGGGGGAGGAGCAAAGGGAGAAGGACAACCGGACTCCATGCTGAGTATGGAGGCAGACTTGGGACTTGATCTTACCACCCTGAGATCATGACCTAAGCCGAAATCAAGAGTTGGACACTTAACCAGCTGAGCCACCCAGGTGCTCCTCAAAGGACATTATTAAGAAAAAGAAAAACCAGCCTATTTGTAAATCATCTATATTATAAGGGTAAGCTGTCCAGAATATATAAAGAACTCTTACAGGTCAACAGCAGGAAGATAAAAGCTTAGTCAAAAAATGAACAAAGGATTTGAGTAGACATTTCTCTGAAGAGGATATGCAGATGGCCAGCAAGTACATGAAAAAATGTTTAAGGTCATTGGTCATTAAGGCAATGCAAATCAGAGCCATCAGATACTACTTCATGCCTAGTAGGATAGTTGTAATTGGGGGAAAAAAAAAAGTGTTGGCAAGGACATGGAGAAAAAGGAACCCTTGTACATTGTTGGTGGAAATGTAAAATGGTTGTGCTACTACAGAAAATAGTTTGGTGATTCTTCAAAAAGTTAAACATAGAGTTACCATATGACCTAGCAGGTTTACTCAAAGGTTATGTATCCAAAGAAATGAAGCCATATACTTGCACAGATAGTTGTATATGAATGGTTGTAGCAGCATTACTCATAATAATAATAAAAAAAAGGAACAACCCAAATGCCTATCAACAGATGAATGGTTAAACAAAATGTGGTGTGTACATAGCATGAAATATTAGTAAGCCATAAAAAGGAATAGAATATTTATTAACATGCTATAACTTGGGATGAAGCTGGAAAACATTATGCGAAGTGAAAGAAGCCAGACACAGAAGGCCACGTAGTATATGATTCCCTTTATGTAAGTTAACCATAATAGGCAGATTATGTCATAGAGACAGAAGATTAGTTGTTGCCAGGGAATGGTGGGGGGGGGGGGGGATGGGAAAAGGAGGAATGAGTAATGATTACTTAATGGGTATGGGGTGTTCTTAGTGGGTATGAGTGATGAAAAAGTTTTAGAGCTTGAGGGAGGTGGTGGTTGCACAACACCGTGAAAATACTAAATGCCACTTAATTAGATACTTTAGTTAATTGTATGTTATGAAACTCTCACCTCAATTTTTGTAAAAAAAGGAAAAATAGTTTGATCATGACCCATTAGTCAAAGGCACTTAGAAACTAAACTTCTTCAGTGCTGGAGTTGAATTTGCTCAGTACTTAGAATCTGCTTGCTTGCTTTCTAAAGAAACAAACACTAAGCCAGTTTTATTATCTCAGATGACAAGAATGCCCAATGTAAGATGACTCTGGGGCTTCCAGATTTAATTTAGTGGTTTATATCATCAAGGACACAACAGTTTTTCCCTCTGATTGCATCCTTAGCTTATCAGGCACATCCTCATTAGGTCCCCTGAGGTTCCTGGTAGGTCTCTTCATGTTCCCAAGGCAGTTGCAGTAATTCTCTTCACTGAATTTTCTTGACTTCCAGGAGGAGGAAAAAGGATACCTTCTCTCTCTCTTTTTTCCATTTGCCTTTTTAGTATAAACTTTTCAAACCTACAGAAAATTTTGAAGAATTGTAGTGTTTACCTTTATTCTTACCATCTAGATTCAACAGTGATGAACATTTTTGTCATAATTTGTTTTCTCTGTATAAATATTTTTTTGAATCATTTGAAAGTTGCAGACATCAAAACCCTTCATCCTTAAATATTTCAGCATGCTTCTACTAATTCTCTTAAATAACCACAACTAAGATAGGAAGAGACTTTACAAAAATTTTTTATTAGTAAAAGATACCTAGCCTATGTTTAATGTCCTCAGTTGCCCCCAGATGTATCTTTTATAACCCTCTTTTGTGTTTTTAAGGAATTGGAATCCAATCAAGGACTTCAAGGACCATGTATTGTGTTGGTGGTTACGTCTCTTTAAATCTAGGAACAGTGCTACCACCTCCTTGTCTTTTCATGGCAGAATGCTTGTTCTTTACTTTCTATTTGGAAAGGGTATAACTGCTGATGGTAGTTAGAAGGACCAGTTTTAAAAACAAAAAATTAATGGATCAGCAAATAGACAGGAAAAGAAGAGAGAAGAAACAATCTTGGACTTACTAGGGGCTCTAAGAAGCAGGTAAATGCTAGTGTGACCTTACTCCTCTTACTGAAATTTTCTATAAGTTTTTCCTCATAGTCTTCACATATTAAATAGTATCATCCATGAGTTAATTTTTAGGTTTGAAAATGCTGAGCCTTCTTCAGCCCAATTCCTATTGCCTACTTGCCATCCTCTTTCTGGTTTCATGAAATTATCAGTTTCTTCATGGTAGTCACAAATACTTATTTTTTGACCCCCCTTTCTTATCTTCTACATTTGATTCCCCTCGAGTTGATGTTGGAAAGCCCTATTAAGAACGTTTTCGACTTTGCTGATCCTTTTTCTAGGCTGGTGTTTCAGTTGTTCAGAGATAATTTCAGTCACATTAGAGATAATTTCAGTCACATTAGAGTGGGCTTGTGGCCTTAACAGAGTATTATTGCCACTCCAGAGGTGAGAAACTTCTTGTGGTTCAGAGTAAGTATTGCTCACAGCCCAGAGATGCTGTTTGTGCTTAACTGGATCAGTTCATTATTCTGATTTCCCATTTTAATTTGTGTCCAGAATTTGGGTAGTTTTCTTTTTCTCATGACTAATTCGGATCTTTTTTAGTTTCTTATTTAGAGAATGGAAAGAGAAGGTTATCTAATCTTACTTTCCTGAGAATCTGCTTAGTCTTCTGACATCCCCTTTTTAATTCTGATTTCCTGATTTTCTTAACTCTTTTCTACCCCCATATTTTTGGGTGATGTTCCTGATTGTATATTCAGCAGATAGAAGACTTTCTTCCTTCATAAGATTGGTAATCTGACCTGTGTATGTATATATAGTGCAAACATAAATGTTCTGTGTTTGTGAATTTTTGTTAGATTAGATGCTTGGCCATTTTCAATAATTCATCTGAGGAGGGTTACAATAATTTGTTTTGTTTTTTTAAGATTTTTATTTATTTGACAGAGAGATAGTACAAGTAGGCAGAGTGGCAGGCAGAGGGAGAGGGAGAAGCAGACACCCTGCTGAGCAGAGAGCCCAATGCGGGGCTTGATCCTAGGACCCTGGGATCATGACCTGAATGAAGGCAGCTGCTCAACCAACTGAGCCACCCAGGTGCCCCATAACTCATTTGTTTATAGGATTCATGAGATGATGGGGGGCGCCTGGGTGGCTCATTTGGTTAAGTGTCCAGCTCTTAATTTCAACTCAGGTCATGATCTCTGGTTGTGAGATCGAGCCCTGAGCCAGGCCCCATACTTAGGGAGCAGTCTGCTTGAGATTCTCTCCTCCTCCCTCTGGCCCCTCACCCCCACAGGTGCCTGTTTACTCATGTGCTCTCTTGCTCTGGCTCTCTCTCAAATAAATAAATAAATAAATTTAAAAAGGAATTCATGGTGGTAATTATTATGTTCTTAAGAAAGGTGTTCAGAATATTATTAGATAATTGGAAAGTTCTGGATAAGCTAAAAGATTTATGCCTTTGAATAAATCCTCCTAATTGATGGTCTAGCATGGGACAGTGCATTTGTGGGTTTCTCTATAAAATTAATGTTGGACAATATTGCTTTTGGGTTACAAAATTGCATTTTATTAGGGAGCACATACCAACATCCAAATTCTTCTGCTCCAAATCAGGTTAACCTGATTATCAGTGCATTTGAAACTGTTGTGCACCAAACCCATTTTTCACTGAAGTAGGAAAAGCTGCCTTGGGCTGATAACCTCAGTGGGAGAGACAGTTGGAGATACCCTTTTTGAATGTCTCTGGCTTGCTGAAGTCTGCTGGACTATAAGCAGTGTAAAGGTAGGGGCCTTGCCCATCTTGCTCTCTGTTCTATCCCTAGTCTTGGGTTGAGTGCCTAGCACATGGGTAAGTGCTCATTATTAGTTAAATATTGGTTGAATGCTGACCCTAGGGCATTTACACATGTCTCATCCAGTCTTCACAGCCAATCTTATCATTGCCTAACTTTGTAATATAAAATATAAGCCATCCTTCTGATAAAAAAATTTAGTTTTGTAGATGAGTAAGCAGACATAGATGCATAGCCACTTGTTCAAAGCTGTTCAGCCAGGCATAGGAGCTGCCTCCAAACAAAGCAATTTTAAATTTTACCATTTTAACCATTTTGCAGTGTACAGTTCTGTGGCATTAGGCATATTCATAGCCATCACCATCATCTTGGCCCATGCCTTTTTCCTCAGTTACACTGCTTGCCTTTTTGTTCTTCAGGGTCCTTTTGGTTTAGTCTGAAATCAAATTAAAAACTTCTTTGAGCAAAAACTGGAGGAAACTGGAAGTTTAAACTTTCAGACTGGGCCGAATATGGAGTCCCTGTTCTTCCTTTTCCCATTTCCTCAGCCAGTTCTATTTCACATATAACTTCTTGTTGGCTAATAATAGCTGAGTGTGTTGATTTGAACAGGAATACATGCACTCGTATCTGCTTGTTCTCAAACTGAGTTGGAGCTGTTTGGTCTATTTCTGCCAGTGGTTGGCCCAGTAAGGTGGTGATCTAAGTGGTCCAAGTGCCAAGAAGCTGTGTACCCACATTTTAAGTTGTGTACCTGCCGAATGGGTTAGAGCGCCACTGGGCTTAAGTCCACACTTGGCCTTGTACTTGGGAAATTAATTTGCTTTGTCATCCTCCACTCCTACTTTTGCCAGGAGTCCAGTTCACTACTTTCGGTTTCACTTTGGGCTTTAAAAGTGTTTCTTAATCTTTCTTTGGCTGAATTACCTATACAAAGCAGGTATAAATAAAATAGTTTTGTTGGCTTGGCTGTGGGGTGAATTGGGCTGTGTGAAACAAGATTTGAGGCGGCCGGATCTAAGTAGGATAGGTGAACGTGTTCATCTTTTTACTGCAGTGGTCTTGAGTCCTTCCTGATATCAGGCAGAGCCAAGTGGTGAAATATGACACATGCTGGGGATGAGAATTGGCAATTGTCCTGAATGCGCAAATAGTTTCTTCCCTCCCAAGCATATTTTACAGCCAAGTGAACAGAAAACAATTCAGCAGGCTACTTGCTGGAGTTCCTGCAGCAGAAACTGCTTTATAAAAGGATGGACACATAGCTTTTACAAAAAGTTTTCAGAAGAACAAAATACAAACTAAGCTCACTTTTCTTTTCCTCATTATGTCCCTAATTCCGAAATGTAAGGCTGATTCCAGATACATTCCTAAGGCCTCTCTGTCGGTGGTAGAGGCTGGGCGTCACCAGGTTTGATCAGTCACATTCAGCTACAGAAGGAAGTTGCTAGGAAGACTAAAGTCCAAGCCTTCCTATTGAATGGACAGGCAAACAGGCAGTTTGGCCCCTGGCCCAGCTCTGCTCCGTGTAAATTTTATCTCGTACGCACACAAGAGGCAGGCAGTTGGTGGTGGTGTAATTCCAGTCATTACTAACTAAAATGACAAGCCACCCATTGGGTGAGGCTTGACCTGAGGCAGCTGCTCTATTTATAGCCTTCCTTTCTGGCAGCTGCAAACACCTGGAGGAGCAGGCAGGCCCCCAGCAGAAAAGTATTTGCTGTTAACAGTATGTCTATTGAACAGTTATATACTGTCAGAGCTTATTTCATGCTATGTTTGTGCATAATTAAAAACAACCCACTGAATCCATTGGCTTATGGTTGGGTTATGTTTAGAAAAATGCAATTTGTGTTGTTGTCTGCTGTGGGGACTGGAGATGATGTCACTAGTTTAAGATCTTAAGAGGAGCAGTTAATGTAATTACTAGCAATTTCTTTGATCTCTCTAATGAACAGAGCTTGCTTAAACCCCTTAGTGGCATTTGGTTTCTGGCATGGATGAATGCACTGTCAATCATGTGTTTCAGTTCAATTAGGGACTTTGGTTTGTGTGCTTGGTAGTTCCTTTTGACATAAGGGGGTTTATGAGTAATTAAAAAGAACACCATCATTTATAAAATGGTGCTTTCAGAACAGAAACTACGAACGGCTCATAAACATGTAAATGATACTTAACCTTTTGTGCAACGAGAGAAAACCGTTTTAAGTTCTCACTGAGATCTTATTTTTAACCTGTCAGATTGACACAAATCCAAAACTTTGGAAGAACACTGTTGATGAACAAATGGGGAAATAGACACTCATACTTTCTTGATGGGAGCAGTAAGTGTACAACTTTATGGAGGGAAGTTTAATGTATCTGTTAAAACCACCAATATATACCCTTGGACCCAGCAGTAGTATCACTTAAAGGAATTTATCCTACAGATACACTTGCATGTATGTAAAAACAGTGTTTGCTTAAGCCTGTTTATGGAAGAATTAAAGATTGGAAACGAGCTTAGAAGTAGACATAATGATGTATCTGTACAATGGATACAGCTATAAAAAACAGGATATTCATTATGTACTGACATAGGAATGTTTCCATGGTACTAAAGCAGAGGGCATTGTATAATAAATATGCCACTAATTGTGTAAAAGGGGGAGAAATAAAAATATGTATTATTTATTTTTTTTAAAGATTTTTTCTTTATTTATCTGACAGAGATCACAAGTAGGCAGAGAGGCAGGCAGATAGAGAGGAGGAAGCAGGCTCCCTACAGAGCAGAGAGCCCGATGTGGGGCTCGATCCCAGGACCCTGGGATCATGACCTGAGCCAAAGGCAGAGGCTTAACCCACTGAGCCACCCAGGTGCCCCTAAAAATATGTATTATTTGCTTGTATGCACATAAGGAAGTTCTGGAAGGATATGGAAGAAGGTAGTGTGAGCAGTTACATGTGTTTATGTGTGTGTTTGTGTGTGTGGGAAAGAAGAGAAAGGATGGCTGTTTTTCACCGTATAAAACTTTTTGAACCATCTGCATGTGTTGCCTTTTCAAAAAAAATTAATTAGAATATCTTTTAAAATAGAGTTTTTTTGAATTCCCATCGGGGTTATAGAGGAGCACTCTCTTAATTGACTTCCTCACCCATACTTGCTATCCTTGTGGGCAAGAGGTTTCCTCATCCTTTTACTGATGGTGCTAAGTGTCTTCTTACTTTTTATGTGGGCACTTGAGAGGAAAGTGCTGCTCAAGTTTGTTGGTCTTGGTGTTTTTTCTGTTGATCCTCAGAATCAGTGACTCTAAAAATTTATATACCAGAAGCCTGTGTTCCAATACCAAACTGTGAGAAACAGGCTTTTTCCATTTGTTTTGACAATCAAGGTAATATACCCTGGACAGGACTAAAGTAAAATCTTTTGCCTTTTCTTTTTGTTTGTAGGAACCTACAAGCAGCAATTGGCGCCTATTATGACTTTGAGAGCCCAAACATCAGTGTGCCCTCTATGTCGTTTGTTGAAGATGTCACCATAGGAGAAGGGGAGTCGATACCTCCTGATACTCAGTTTATAAAGACATGGCGGATCCAGAATTCCGGTAAGTGGATAATGGGCAGTTCTTCATTGCCCTATTTTCTTTTTTTAGTAGTTAAAACAAACAAGGAAATGTTTTAGCTTAAGTTATATACTTTTGTAACTGAGTTTTTTCTTATACATGATGTAGTACTTTTTTTTTTTAAGATTTTATTTATTTAAGAGAGAGAGATAGTGGGAGCGGGCGGAGGGGCAGAGGGAGAGCGGGGAGAAGCAGACTCCCCACTGAGCAGGAAGCCTGATGCCAGGCTTGATCCCAGGGCCCTGGGATCATGACCTGAGCGGAAGGCAGACTGAGCCATCCAGGCACCCTGATGTAATACTTTTTTGTACTGGTGTGATGACCAAACGTCAGTGAAATGTCCCCTGCCCTAGATCAGGAAAAAATAATCCAGATCTTTTTTTTTTTTTTAAATTTAGGTCTTGATGGTCTCTAAACAATTCAATATTCATTTGATACCAGGAACTAGGCCTGTGTGTGGTGGTGGTATTATCTCCACCTGTACAGTTCTACTCCATCATTTTAATTCTGCTCTAATTAATCTTCCAGTTCTTTCCAGCAGGCTAGAGGAGGTACATCCTTGAATAGAACAAGGTGGTTAGAAAGAGCTGCGAGCATCTGCTCTTTTGAAAGCTCTTTTCTTTGTAGGTGCAAGGATGATTCTTTATGAAATTTCATTGAGATATCTCTCTGAAATGTTAATACCAACTTTGAAAAATAGGGTAAGAAATGTGGGATTTGCTCAGAATGGGAAAGATGGAAAGATTGAGAATTTTTTAGAAACATTGTTATAATATACTGCTGACTTTAAGAAAAATTAAAAATAAGTTAGCAGTAGTTCTTTGAAAGAAGGATCTGAATATGTGTCTGGTAACAATTATTACCTTTTGCTTGTTAAATTCTTTTGTAATGACTTTTTAAATTTGAGTGGGTTTAGTGTTGCTTGTCTCATGCAATAATTACTCATGCTGCTGATCAGATCAGAATGCTTTAACCTCCTTGTTACTGAGGACTTAACGAGGAATTCTGAGAGATGGAAACTAGGCAGAAGGCATATTTAGCTAAAAACCTGTGTGTGGGAGGGAACCGTATCTAGCAAGGTGATCTGATGTGAGTTGATGTAATAAACCTGTAAAAGTGACCTTTTATTGACTGTTTACTTTTTAGTTCTTTGTACTTTAATTTTTTTATGATGGGGTAAGATTGACTAAGCTAGCCTTTTATATAGTAATTAATGTACCAGATTGCTATTCTTAGTTTTTCTGACTTAATTAAAAGTAACTCTCCCTTGGATGAAAGTTTAGTGTGTCACTGAGGAAACGCATATAATCTGGATCGATCCAATGTTGTAGATGACTGGAGACATTCGTGGCTTTGTAAGATTTTCATTAGCTTCTTTTCCCTTTTGGTTGTAACAGTGTAGGGCATTGTTTGTTTGAGAGACACTTGGCTATATGGAAAAGTAGCCATGTTTTCTATTTTTCTTAAAGTTCTTTTTTTCAAAGCTTAATTATTTTTTGCCTTATTTCTTTCCTTTTTGGGGGGTTTAATTTCTTACTTTTCCTGATGTGGGCTTTTAAAAATATAAAATAATCCCTCTCTTTCTTAAGATCTTACATATGTATACATGTATGTATGTGCTCAAAAGTGAGCGCACATGGGGAGGGGCAGTAGGAGAGAATCCTAAGCAGACTCTGCACTTAGCAGAGCCCATCTCAGATTGACATGAGACTCGATCCTGTGATCCAAAATCATGACCTGAATTGAAATCAGGAGTCAGGTGCTTAACTGACTGAGTCACCAAGGTGCCCCTAAAACAGTCTCTTAAGTTCAGCTTCTGTTCATCATGTTTTTTCTCAGAATTACTAAAACCTGCTAGTTGCTAATCAAAACTGCTTTTGAAACTTCACATGAATTTAATTTTATTTGGTTAAAAAAATTAAGACTTTGCTTATTTATAGTGAAAACACTTAAAATGGCTGCCTTTCTGTGAATTCTTTATAGTGTTTTTAAATATTGAAAGTTCTTAGAGTACCACTAAAATATTTGAGATACTCTTTTGTCGCAGAAATCATTTTTTATGTTAGAAATCTCAATACATCTACTCACTCTCCAGGCAGTTCTTCATTTAATGGGGGATTGGGAGGGATTGATATAAAATGGTTAAATGTCAAATCAGAACCCCAAAAAGCCTACCTTTCTTTCACGTTGGAGAAAAGCTGTGTTGGTGGGGCTGGCTGCTTTTTCCACTTGGTATTGTGTGGAAAGTCCAGTTTAAAACAGCCTCTGGATCTGCAGTCTTTATTCCTGTGAAAGGCCATTCTTGTGCCTGAACACTTCTTGAAGAGTTGGGCAACAATTGACTGGCGATTTTACCCTTCAGGTTACTTTGAACACATAGTGTTTTTTTTATCCTTTTGAAAGTTGTTCATCCTTTTTCAAATAGTTTTGTATCTATCAGCTACATGCTTACCATTTGATTAAGAAGAACCTGGCCTTGTATAACTAAGCGATAGGTATGTTAGTAAAGAGAAAGAGGGAAAGCATGCACGTGTACTGTTCTTCAGCATCATTCTCATCTGGCCTATAAGTTCTTTCTGGAAGTAGGGTAACTCAGAAATACAACAGGCCTTAGCTATTTCTCCTCTGGCTCTTTTACTCTCATTCATAATCTTCTCTTAAGAGAAAAGTGCTCACTGAAATAGTTTCATAAATAATTTTCATGGTATCTCTCTGCTGTCATGTTTTAGGCATGCCAGGCATTTGAATATACAACAGATGAGATTGGCAGGAACTACATATAGCTGTCCTGGCAGTTTCCCCAAAGAAGCTAATATCACACATTGTTTAAAATTCAACTTTTAAGACCATGGAAAAACAGAAGCCAGACATTTAATGACTTAGATGTGGAATCCCAGGACCCAAGCTTTTGGCACCATATAAATTTTAGAAGCTTGGGAACCTTGAACAGGAAACCTTACAATTAAAATTGAAAGTAAAAATTTGAAACTGCCCCTCCAGTGTGAAAAGGAACAATTTCCCTCATCAATGCTTTAGCTTCTTATTTGTTACAACCACCCTCTGTTGTGCAGCCATCATGAATGTTAAGCTGAGCACGTTATGGCAACACTGGTATTTCTTGGACTTTGGCGAAGTAGTTGGTGATTGTCATGTGAGGCAGTGGCTTCACAGTCAACTTTATTTTTTATGAACATAAAGCATGAGTTGAGAAAACTTGAAAAAGAACAACTGTTTTCTCCATTTACTTTTGGGTCCTTAAAATAGTTAATTTCTGTGCCTTTCTCTTCAGCTGAACTGTAGAGAAGGTAATTCTGCTTCATCCATTTAGCAGATGTTGTTATATTCCAGTCACTTTACATCAGGTATGGGAAGAAAATGGTGACAGGATCAATGACGTTCCCGTTTTTGCCTGCAGCTCAATTTGAAATGCAGTCTCCAAACTTCTAGGGATTAAAAAGAATAGGGGATCTTCATTAAGGATTATCTTCCTTATTGATCTTCGGATGTTCATTGTTATCTCCCAACTGTTGGTGTAATCACTTATCCCTAGTAAGTCAAGGCTTTCTGGAACTGATGGACTTTTATTTCATTTTTGCCATGTTTTCTGTCATCTCAAAATTGCCATGTCAGGTTTTTTTTGTTTTGTTTTTACTTTTTTTTTTTTAATAAAATTATATTCCCATGATAACTGAAGAAATCATAGCCTTGATCATATGTGTTTTTGTGATACTTAACTTGGAAAGTCATAAAACATAGGTTAATCTGTCCCCCCAATCAAGCCAGTTTGTAACTGAGACTTAATTTGAAGCCCTGTTGTATTACATTTCTCAAATTCAGATTTTAGGTATGCTGATGGTCCATATAGCTTAACACTATTTCTCTTCTTCCTCCTTTTTTTTTTTTTAAAGTTTTATTTATTTATTTGACAGATCACAAGTAGGTGGGATGGGGATGGAGGTGGTAGCAGGCTCCCTGCTGAGCAGAGAGCTGAATGCTAGGCTCCATCCCAGCACCCTGAGATCATGACCTAAGGCAGAGGCTCAACCCACTGAGCCACCCAGGTGCTCCTCCCTTCCTCCTATATTAAGAACTGGTATCTTTAACCTTTTTAGAGTTACCTGACTTACTAGACTGTAAGAGCTAAATGTTGTAGTGAGTGTTTGGTAAGTCTCAGAAGGTAAATGATTGGTTCTTCACTTTACAGCAAATTAACACCTTAGAGTTGATGGTGGATAATTCATCCAATTTTTTCTCCAACAAGCTCTCCAGGCACCACATGAATAAAGTGTCTGGCGTACTAAAACATTAGATCAGTACCCTAGCTGCATAACTTGTTAATCACTTAATGTTTACCAACTAACTTGATCTCCAGGGAGCACAGAAGCACTCCCTCTTTGCATAGCTGAGAGCTCTGACTGCCTCAGCTGCTTGTGCTTGTCTGCTCAGGACGGCCAAGTATTTCCCGCACCCAGACAGTCTTGGTTTTCCTTACTTTCTTAGAAGTTCAAAAATAGACACATTCTTGGGTTTTCATACAAACACATGTTGTCTTGTTATGGGTGTTGTGCATCTGTGTGTGTGCATTTGAAAGAATAATTGTGAATTCACCCCTAACACAGCCGTTGAATTTTCCTCCTGGATCTAGGTCTTTAAAGAGACTGACATTTTCCAAGGTCCTCCATGCCAGCTGCTACTATTCTTGACCTCAGACAAATATGCTTTCGCCAAGACCATAGGCCCCAGAAATGCGAAACAATTTGCATGTCTGGCCAGGGTATCATCCACAAGCTTTCCACCAGCAGCAGTTGCCCTTTATGGTGTTAACTTAAGAGGGCACTTTGCTGGCAGGTGTGTTTTTAAGTGGGTCTGACAAAACACTGCCAACTTCTTCCTCTGCCACCCCTTAAGGTGCAAGAGCCACAGAGTGTGCCGCTCATTACGGGGCTGAGAGCTCAGCCATGTAGCTGTAGCTGCCTTTCTCTCTGGTTCGCTTTTCACTGGGTATATCAAAACCAGTCTGGCACTTTGAGAACAAGGAACCAAGGCATCCTAGAATACTCTCAGGAGACACATTTCAAGTGTGCTTTGTCCTTAGATTCCTGCCATGTCTGCCTTTTCACGGTGATTTATTTTTATAATGGATGTATATATATATACCCCCAAAAGATACAGAGGTTTCTGTCTACAGTAAAAATAAATATATTGAAGAGACTTCACTGGAAAGATAACCTTTAGTCTCTCTGTGGTGCTGTGACTTGTCAGAACAAGCCAATATATGGATTGCTCATTTTGAATTAGTTTGCATGGAAACAGGTACACAGAAGGAGGGATCCAAATAAGATCTTTATCACTCCCAAAGGAGGAAAGACATTCCTGCCAGTGCCTTGTGCCTGTATTGCCTGTCCTTTGTACCCATACTTCTGGCTGGTATCATCACCTCTGAGATCACAGTTCAGTGTGTTTTTACTAGGGGAGTTTATCCCATTACTGTTTGAACCTGAAAAGGAAACTTTCATTTGACTCCTCTGTCTTATATATGCAGAATCTCTTGCACCTTGGTCTTTTCATAGTTAAGGACTCCAGAAGGAAAAGTCGTACATCAGGGGAAATATTTTAAAATGAAAGAAATATAGAAATTATCCCTCACATGTTTCATCCACTTGCCTTGATAGAAAAACTGGGGATAATCAGATGTATTTTTACTTAGAATGTGAGCTTAAAAAGTTCTCGTGAAAATAGGCATGTGTTACCGCCTAGTGAAGAAAGCAGGCCTCCAAAGATGTGGGTCTGTGCTTCATTTCCATGGCTCTTCGTGAACATCATTCTCAGATTCCATGGATTCAGTGTAATGTGTGACCTCGCCTGGGGTGCCCTGAAACGCATCTTCTTGAGGAACTGCCTTGCTTTGGTCATATGTGCCTTATCTTAGGGATAGACTGTTGGTCAGAGGTTGTTAACTCTGATAATTCCTTCTGGCCAGTCTTGTGACATTATGTAGCTCAAGGATATGTGGCTATGTTCACGTATGTGCAAAAGAGAGAGAGCCCTCTTCTACAGTTTTGTAATGAACTGCACCCATCCTAGGACCACTAATTGCCTAACATTTTTTTCTTTTGCTTGAACTCAGGGGCAGAGGCCTGGCCTCCAGGGGTTTGTCTTAAATATGTCGGGGGAGACCAATTTGGACATGTGAACATGGTGATGGTGAGATCGCTAGAGCCCCAAGAGATTGCAGATGTCAGCGTCCAGATGTGCAGCCCCAGCAGAGCAGGAATGTATCAGGGACAGTGGCGGATGTGCACTGCTACAGGACTCTACTATGGAGGTGAGTATGTCCTTGTGCAGCCCAGGGTGAAGGAATTAAGGTAACGTCTTACAGCATTCCCAGCATTGCTCACAGAGCCTGTCAAATGATATAAAAAGGCGTGGCCTCTTTCATCTGTCACCCCGTGCAGGTAAATGACTTGAATTTAATGACCGCCTAATTGGGTCAGTCTAGTGTTCTCCCTTTTACACTGGCACTTTAGTTAAAATTTAGTGAAGTGCGTGAGAGATCTATATCATGCATCTCTAAATAGCAATTTAGTAGCTCTGCTCTTTTTATTATACAATCTAGTAGGTGCTGTAAGAATACTGAAGGCAGTCCTGTTCTCAGAGTCTCTAGATAGAAGTCCTCTAAAAAAAGATAATGCTCAAAGTGTGCGTCCTTCTCCCAAGCAGAGCGCCCGTCAGCACCTGTCTCTTCTTTGTTGCCATACTCACTGAGCAGAGTGAGCTGCACTGCCTCTTCTTTCCTTTTCTTCGTTTGTGCTTCAACCCTGTCTATTCTTTACCCACTCCAGAGAAATGAAAATCAGAGACTACCCAGTTTCCAAATCCAGCAGCCACTTAGTCTTTGTACTAATTGACCCTCTGTCATTTGACACCACACTCCAAATATTTTCTGAACTGTGTACCTTCCTAGACCCACCGGATAACTGTCTTGTTTCCTCCTCCTCTGATTGATCTTTCTCTGTCTCTGTCTAGTCTCCTATTTGCCCTGGGATTGTTAGATTCTGAGCTGGGTCCTGTTCATGGTCAGTGACCTCATCCATCCACATGGGTTCAGTGGCTCTCGCCACTACAGAACATAGCAATGTTCAAATTCATATCTCTGGTTGCAGACTCTCTTTGGAGCCCCAAGCTTGTGTTTTAACTGCTTATGGGCAGAACACTTGGGTATCTTGTAGATTTCTGAATCTTAATGTCTCCCAGGCAAAACTTAACATTCTTCTCATCAGCCCCCCATTGAGGTGATCAGGCAGGAACCTTGGAGTCATCTTTTGTTCAGTCTCAAAACTATTCTTCATCACAAACCAGTTCCTGTTGATTCCACTGTATCCCATGTCCTGGTAATCCAAAGAAGAATAAATAGTAAATAGTTCCTGTCTTCTGGGAACCCTTAACTGGACTCAGGGCCAATGGGGACTTTGGCATGATTTCAGGGGGTTCTGGAATTAATGTTCTTCTATATGTTCCACGCATATAGTGGAACTTTATGGTGGAAACTTTACATATTTTTATAGCCTTGGAAAATTTTAATGTTAGAAAGGGTGTCTCATAGTGCTTATATGACATTATTCTTTGCCTAAAACCTTCATGCCTACTGTACTGAAGCCCAGTTCCTTGGCGTGGGGCTTAAAGCTCCTCACGATCTGGCCTCGTTTTCACTTTCATCGTCAGTCTCCTCTTTACTCCCCCACAGCCAGTCCCCAAAGACACCACATGCTTTCACTTCACCATGCCCTTGCTTGTGTTGTTCCTATTGCCAGAAATATCTTTTCTCTTCTTTCCAGTAAACTCCTGCTCATCCTCAGGGCCCTGATAAAATCACCATTCCTCCCTTCCCTTTCCCTCCTTGCTTACTCTCCTCATGACCCCATGGAAATTTGTCCCTCCTTTTTTCATTAATGTTGTACACGGGCTTGTTATTATACTTCACACGTTGTATTTTAGGTGTTTACTTACTTTTCTCTCCTACTAGACTGTGAACTATATGTTGAATGACAAACGACTGTGCAATTGTGTATCAGAATGTAGAATTTGTCCCTTCCCTTCCGGACTCTCTTTTCAAGCCACTTTTTTTTTTCTTTTTAACGTATAATGTATTATTTGTTTCAGGAGTACAGGTCTGTGATTCATCAGTCTTATATCATACCCAGTGCTCATTATAACACATACCCTCTGCAATGTCTGTCACCTGGCTACCCTACCCCTCACCTGTCTCCCCGCCAGCAACCCTCAGTTTCTTTTGTAAGATTAAGAGTCTTTTATGGTTTGTCTCCTTTTCTGGTTTCATCTTTTCATTTTTTCTTCTCTTCCCCTATGATCCTCCACCTTATTTCTTAAATTCCACATGTCAGTGAGATCATATGATAATTATCTTTCTTTATTGACTTATTTCACTTAGCACAAACCCTCTGGTTCCAACCACGTCATTGCAAATGGCAGTATTTCATCCTTTCTGATGGCTGAGGAATATTCCATTGTCTATATATACCACATTTTACCCATTCATCAGTTGATGGATAGTTTGGCTATTGTGGACATTGTTGCTGTAAACATTGGGGTGCAGGTGCCTCTTTGGATTACTATATTTGTATCATTGGGGTATATACCCAATAGTGCAATTGCTGGGTCATAGGGTAGCTCTATTTTCAACTTTTTGAGGAACCTCCCCACTGTTTTCCAGAACAGGCCACTCCTTCTAATAACCTTTGTACCTGCACAGTTGGAAGTACAGTTGACCCTTGAATAACACGGGGGAGTGCTGATACCCCTGCACAGTTGAAAACTTTGACTCCCCAAAAACTTTACTAATAGCCTTGTTGAACAGAAATCTTAACCAATAACATTAACAGTTAATACGTATTTTGTAGTTATATGTAATATATATTGTGTTCTTAAAGTACCTAGAAAAAAAAATTCAGAAAATTGAGAGCAAAAATACATTTACAGTACTTTCTTGTTTTTATCAAAAAAGAAAAAAAGAAAAAATCTACATATAAGTGGGCCTATGAGGTTCAAACTCACATTGTTCAAGAGTCAACCAGTTTCTACCACTGCTGAGCTCCCATTGCATTTTCTTCTTCTCCTCCCCCACCATTGCATTTTCTCTGCACCTCTTACTCCCTTGCCTCTCTTTGGCACTTTACCTCTTTCTCCCCAGTTATTTGATGAATGTCCCAAATACCTTTAAAACTTAAGGTGATACATGTCTTATTTTTCTATGTAACTTCAAAAAGCTGAGCCCAAAGCAGAGTGGAGATTTTTTTAAAAGAATGCCAGTGTTTTTAAGGGAGGAGCATGACCACATATGTAACTTAAAAAAAAAAAAAATCTCTTTGATGCAAAAATAATTGCTTCTTACTGTTCTCTAGTGTTTGAGATCTCTGGTCATGTGTGTATGTGTATGATTCAGTGTTAAGATAAAAATAATTATCACCGTGTTGGCCATTAAAATTTATATTTGTAACATTCCCTCCAATTCTAGAAGTAGTTGGGGTATAAAATATACTAGTTTTGGAGGCAATAAAGAATTTAAAGCCTTTCTTGGTCATATAATCTGTGAGTTGTTTCTCAGGATTTTGTGAAATCTAATACTTTCAAGAGATCTTAATAATAGATCTGGCTCCATGATTTTCAAAACATTTTTAAAAAATCAATAGAACCCTTTCCTTTATAAGAGCATATATGAATGCCCCCTCAAATAAAAGGAAAACCTAAAAATGAAACTGGTTTTGTTGAATTGGGAGCCTTCTTAACCCTTGTTGCCTGTTCAGATGACCTCTTGTTCTGTGTGGTATAGAGTTTGCAAACAGTTCATCTTCTCTGGTAAAGAATTTAATTTCATTGTACAAATTACTATTTCATTGAATCCAGATTACTCTTGGTTATAACACATCCTTATAGCAGAGATGGTAAATTTCTGGCAGAATGTGAGTGTAGTATACATAAAGCCACAACTGTTAACATGTAAAAGAAAATAAACTGCCTTGTTAACTGTGATTGGCTCTTCTCAGTTTTTCTATGAAGTCTCACCTTGCAGGCTCATAAAGTGTGGCGTAGTGGGAAGAGTTTGGAAAGTCAGCTTAGGTTGCCTGGGCATAAACTTGGACAAGTTAGGTAACTACTGTGTCTCATCTTTCTGTCTTAACAACAAAGCTTGTTTGTTTTGTTTTTGGTGGGTGGTCTCCTTTACAGTCTTTAGATGGTCTTCTCTGGAAAGTATCATTTTCTTTATTTTTATAAAAACACTTATGTTTCAGTTCATTTCTCTTCCTCAAAAGGAATTTTTGCTATATTTAATAATTTATAAAGTGGGTCCCCTCCCCCCATTTAAAATGGATTGTGCTCTCTCAGTCTCTCTTGAGAGGTGCTCTTGGCGTCTTGTGTGGACAGTTCTTCATTATGTGGGGCATGTGTATGCGACCCTTGGCCCTCTCTCACTAAATACTTTAGCTTCATATATTCATTTTTCCTGGCAACCCTCCTCTTGAATCACACATGTTTCTTTTTTCTTTTTTCTTTTTTTTAAAGATGTTGTTTATTTATTTGACAGAGATCACAAGTAGGCAGAGAGGCAGGCAGAGAGAGGGGGAAGCAGGCTCCCCGCTGAGCAGAGAACCCGATGCAGGGCTCGATCCCACGACCCTGGGATCATAACCTGAGCCGAAGGCAGAGACTTTAACCCACTGAGCCACCCAGGTGCCCCACCACACATGTTTCTAACCCCCTTGGTTGAATACCACTAAGTACCTGATTTCCTGGCAGATTGATTTTTCAAGTTTGAGCATTTTCTTTTATCTTCCATTTCCAGACTTCTGCTTCTTAGGTAAAAGCAACCTGTTGTCTAATACCTGCTATATGTCAGGCACTGTATTGGGTTTTGTACATTATAGATTACCTTTTATAAAGGAAGTATTGTCTACATTTTATGGATGAGGAAACTACAGATCAGAGATAATTAATAATTTGTCTAGGGTTCATAAAGGTTGTAAATTATTTATAAATTATTATTATAAATTAAGAAAAATAGTTTTATGGCCTTTGTGATTAATTTTGCCTTCATTACTCTATGGGGTTCACATGGAAACTTTGGCTCAAGGGTGTGAATACTTGTCAGGGCTTAAGGAGGATTTAGTATATAGTTCCCAGGTCTTCTCCACATTTCCAGAGTAAGTTAGCAGTGAAGTGGGGTTAATGTTGGTGAAGCAACTCTTAGGTTGTTGAGTAAATATCAGTGTTCCTCAAGGAGTTCTTGCCTGCTGGGAGAGGCACACTTCTTAAGAACACTAAGGACACTTGACTCTTGGGAAGCAGTAAGGAGCATGAGTATCACCATTTTAGTCTTGATACCAGCAGTAACGTGCCTCCTTCCAATAATGGAGTAACCTCTTACAGAATTGCGTAGGAGAAATGTACCCCTGCACTGTGATGGTTCCTTCTAAGTCAGAGGCATTCTGGTTGTGAAGTAAGCTAAGATGAAGTGACAGTGTGATCAGCACGTGCTGAGGAAAGTTTCTCCCCTTGAAGTAGCACTTGTTAGTTTGTTAGTAGTTCACAATGGTCACTGGGGTCATTGCACTTGTACATTAAATACTTACACATTGTCCATTTAGTTTCTCAGAGATTAGAAGTGGAATTTTTCTTTTTCTTTTTTTTTTTTTAAAGATTTTATTTATTTATTTGTAAGAGAGAGAGAGTGAGAGCGAGCACAGGCAGACAGAGTGGAAGGCAGAGTCAGAGGGAGAAGCAGGCTCCCTGCGGAGCAAGGAGCCCGATGTGGGACTCGATCCCAGGACGCTGGGATCATGACCTGAGCCGAAGGCAGCTGCTTAACCAACTGAGCCACCCAGGCATCCCAGAAGTGGAATTTTTCTTATAGATTTTTTAAAGATTTATTTTAGAGAGAGAGGGCAGGTGCGTGGGGGGGAGGCAGAGAGAGAGAGAGAGACAGAGAGAGAATCTCAAGCAGACTCCCCACTAAGCAGGGAGCCCGAGATGGGGACTTGATCTCACTTCCCTGAGATCACAACTGGAGCCAAAACCAGGAGTTGGATGCTTAACTGACTGTGTCACCTAGGCATCCCTGGAACTTTCCTGATTAAAGCTCCTAAACCATAATATGTCCCACATGTTAGAAAACTTACTGGGTGCGCTCTATAAACCACACTCTTTATTTCCTAAAACTTTTTTAAGTTCTTCTTCCACCTCCTCCAGTTACGAGTGTCCTTCTTAGCCAGGTGATGCTGGACTATCCCGCCTCATCCTTCTGTATTTTAACTGGTCAGTGTTGTAAAAGCAGCTCTGGTTTCACATAGACTTCCTCTAAATTCCACTCTGTCTTCCATTTAGGTGCTGTTTTACTCGGCACTTCTGCCCTTTCTCTTTTCCTCTTGCCTATTGAACCAACCTTTTTTGCTTTTTTTTTTTTTTAATTGAAGAATAAATAACATACTGTTGTTTTAGTTTGAGGTGTACAACATAGTAATTTGATATTTATATACGGTATGAAATGGTTAGCACAGTGAGTCTGGTTGCCATCTGTCACCATACAAAGTTGCTGCAACATTATTGATCATGTTCTGTATGTTGTACGTAACATCCCTCTGTGTTATTTATTACTGGAAGATTCTACCTCTTAACCCCTTTGCCTGTCTTGTCCATCCCTCCACTACCCTCCCCTTTGGCACCCATGAGTTCTTTGTATCTGTGAGTCTGTTCTGTTTTCTTTGTTAAATTGTTTCATTTTTAGATTCCACATATAAATGAAATTATATGGTACTTGTCTTTGGCTTATTTCACTTAGCATGGTACCCTCTAGGTCCATCCACACTATTGCAGATGGCAAGATTTCATTCTTTTTGTTTTTGTTTTTGTTTTTTTTTTTTGGTATGGCTGAGAAATAGTGTGTGTGTGTATGTGTGTGTGTACACACATACACCACATCTTCTTTACCCATTCTTCTGTTGATCAACTTGGCCGTTATAAATAATGCTACAGTGAACATAGGGGTGTTTATGTCTTTCCAAATTAATTTTTCTTTTGGATGAATACCTCCTAGATGGTATGGGAGTTCTAGTTTTAATTTTGTGAAGCACCTTCATATTGTTTTCCTTAGTGGCTGCACCAATTTACATTCCCAGCAGTGTATAATGGTTCCCTTTTCTCCTCATCCTCATCAAAACTTGGTATTTCTTGGGGTACCTGGCTGGCTCAGTCAGTAGAGCATGTGACTGTTCCTCTTGGGGTCATGACTTTGAGCCCCATATTGGGCATGGAGCCTATTTAGAAAACAAACAGAAACACCTTGATATTTCTTGTCTTTTTGATACTGGCCATTGTGACAGGTGTGTGATGGTATTACATTGTGGTTTGGATTTGGATTTTCCTGATGATTGATGATACTGAGCATCTTTTCATGCATCTCCTGGCCATCTGGATGTCATCTTTGGAAAAATGTCTATTTAGTTGACCTTATATTAGAACTTCTCTCTTTAAATGTTAGACTCAAAGTTTGCTTCATTTGCTTCTAGAAGATCCTCAATAAGGCAGTCTGTGTTTCAATTCCGGTCTGTAGAATTCTGTAATATCAGAAATAAGAGTAGCCCTTGAGAACAACAGATTTCTTTTTTGATGAAGAAATGCTAGCCTAAGCTGATTGTGACTTGTGTGGGAAATGTTTTTATTTTTATTATTATTTTTTAAAATATTTTATTTTATTTTAAAGATTTTATTTATTTATTTGACAAACAGAGATCACAAGTAGGTGGGGGGGATGGGGAGGAGAAGCAGGCTCCCCATGGAGCAGAGAGCCCGATGTGGGGCTCGATTTCAGGACCCTGGGATCGTGACCTGAGCCGAAGACAGAGGCTTTAACCCACTGAGCCACCCAGGTGCCCCGAAATGTTTTTATTTTTAGAAGGACATTTCAAATGTAAATGAATTTGAAATCCTTAAATATCTTTATGTTGTAAGGTTTTATATCAAGTCTATAAGGTGATGTGCTATTTTAGCTTGAGAGAAGGAAAACCTGCTCTTGGTAGTAGTGCTACCAGATGGTGGTAATTATTTGGTGGTTGTGTCTAGGTAGTTTCACATGAGTCAAAGGCAATGTGAAATGGCTGTACTAGATTAACCCTCTAAAATGCACGTATGTGTGTCATGAACCTGTTCACAGCATAGAAAATCAAGAAATCAGATGAAACAGTGATAAGTATGTAAAAGGTAGTAAATAAAATACTTGCATGTCCGAGTATGAATCATCAGATGTTGTAACTGATTTGAAATCCAACTGTGAGTAGTTTTAATGTGTGTTGTTAGTGCTAGCAGTTTGCTTCATAATTAGTTTTATTATTTGATAGAAGGGAAAGTATAATTTGAAAGCAGCATCTTTTTTTTCTGTGGTAGCAAAAACCCTTTTGTTAACAGAAACTTCTTTAATCTGGAATGTTAGATTTCAAGGATTCAAAATTTAGAGGTCGCTCCTTAAAAATACTTTTAACCAAATATAATTCTTCTTAACATATAAATATTCTTCTTGTTTAATAGAAAAGAAATATTTCTAAAATCCCTGACAAGTTTAAAGATTAACTATTCAAACATAATTTGCTTTTAAAGAATATGTATATAGAATCCTTAACTTTTGTGCATATGCATTGGTAAGGGCTGTAGCTGGGGCTGGATCTACTTAAAAAGTGCTTAGTTACTTAGTATAGCCCCATGATAGTAAAACATAAAAACTGCATTTCTGTGATTCTTGGGTGATAGTGATTTTAATATGCATCATTGGCTTAATGATTACCTTCCTTGCAGGAAGAGAGGTAGAGCCATTCTATTAAGTGAACATATTTGGTCATATGATTCTTTTCATTTCTAAAATAATAAAAATGAGGAAAAAGAACAATGGAGGGGAATGTACATTTCCCCTTCACAAAAAAATGTGCACATGTATGCTGAATTGCTTCACCTGAGAAATTCTTAAGGTTTTATGGAATTAAACCTTAAGTTTAATGGAAGTTTTAGGAAGTGCAGTATAGTGTACAGTTTGTACTGAAGCAGGCCAGATCATATCTTTGATAAAAGTAAGGAAGCAGGAGTAATTGCTTGCCATTCAAATCATGGTGAATACCTAATTTATCAGTATGTGCTATAAACCTACTGAAAATTGTGTGTGACAGACTGATGATTAGCATCAAAAATGATTAATGTATTGGTCTCTTAAGCTTTGTCTGATATCTTAGTTTTTCAGATGCAATCCCTTAGTTACTGCCAAGAATGTGGTCATTACTTTATTTTTAGAAACCTCCCATTAGTCTTGTAGTTAAGGTGGAACTCTTTGAGGAGAATGTCTTCTTACTGAAAAGCAAATGCATTCTGTTTCTGTAATGAAGCTTTGACGCTAGCCCCATAATACTCGAAGGGGTTTTTCCTTGAAATGGCAAAGATATTTATCAGTTAGAAATTAGTTCATTCTGTAATCTTTATACTTTTTTTAAAGCTCTCTTTATTTTTCTCCTTTTATCTTTAAAGAGCTTATGTTTCCCTTTCTTTATAAAGAGAATGCCAATGTTGGATGTTCGGATTTTAGAAAAGGATGCTTTGTGTACCTATTAACCTCTGGATTTCTCTTTTAGTGATCCGTGTCCTTGCAGTGACCTCTTGATTTCCTTTTTTAAAAAAGATTTATTTATTTATTTGTGAGAAAAAGATAACAAGTAGGAGGGACAGAGGGAGAGGGAGAGAGAATCCCAAGCAGACTCTGAATTGAGCTTGGAACCCAGCACAGGGCTCAGTCCCGCAACTCTGAGATCAGGGCCTGAGTCAAAATGAAGAGTTAGACACTCAACCAACTGTGTACCCAGGCGCCCATTTCTTGACTTCTAAGAGTTTTGCTTGTACTTGGTTTTGAGACCAATTGAATTCTAAAGCGATTTAGGGTGTGGCTTAGTAACCACTTCAAAGTCATTCTTCCTTTTTAGTTTTAGTTTCTCTTTCTCTCTTTTTTTAAGATTTTATTTATTTATTTGACAGAGAGAGATCACAGGTAGGCAGAGAGGCAGGCAGAGAGAGAAGGGAAGCAGGCTCCCTGCTGAGCAGAGGGCCTGATGTGGGGCTCGATCCCAGGACCCTGAGATCATGACCTGAGTCGAAGGCAGAGGCTTTAACCCACAGAGCCACCCAGGCGCCCTTTAGTTTCTCTTTTATGTTTAGAAATCAGAAGTGATTAAGAAAGCAGATCCTATTTCTGACTGAGTCTTATTTGAGGACTTTTAAAATGTTTAATAATAGGGGCATCTGAGTGGCTCAGTCGGTTGAGCATCTGCCTTCATTCAGCTCAGGTCATGGTCCCAGTGTCCCTGCTTGGCAGGCAGTCTGCTTCTCCCTTCCCCTGGTCTTGTGCTCTTGCTCTCTCTCTCTCTCTCTCTCCCCGCCCCCTCAAATAAATACAATCTTTTTTTAAATGTTTAATAGTACATTTTATGTTAGTATAGCCAAAATAGGATCATTTCAGCATTTTGGGTAATCGGTAGCTATATGTGGCCAGTAGCCTGCCTCACTGGACCATGCAGCTCTATAAGCTCTAACATGTTGTACTATTGTTTTTTCTTTTAAGAAATTGTATAGCATTGGTGGTGTTCTTTTAAGGAATTTTTCAGTGAAACCATCTGGGAGGGTTCTTTTTTGGGAATTTAAAATTACTAATTCAGTTTATTTTCATAGTTCTAGATTTGTTCAGGTTATCCGTCTTGGATGACTTTGGGTAATGTCAAGGAATTGGTCGTTTTCATTAAATTGTCAAATTTTTGCGTGTGGAGTTGTTTGTAGTACCCTTTGTTGTTTTAATGCTTTCTTTGTGGTGATAATCTTTTCTCTTTCTTTCTTTCTAAAGATTTTATTTATTTATTTATTTATTTGAGAGAGAGAGAGTGAGAGAGAGAGCGAGCGCGCACGCGCACATGAGCGCATGCACCTGGGGGGAGGAGCAGAGGGAGAAGGACAAGCAGAGCACAGAGCCCAGTGTGGGGCTCAATCCTACAACCCTGAGATCATGACTGGAGCCAAAATCAAGGTTGGGTGCTTACCAGCTGAGCCACCTAGACATCCCTCTTCTCTTGATGTTTTATGTTTCTTTCTCCTTTTTTCTTGATAGATTTCTTAATGTTACTGTTCTTTTCAGAAAATCAGCCTTTACTTTCATTGACTTTTCTTTGTTTTCAGTTATATGGATTTCTGCTTTTAATTTTATTCATCCTGCTTGATAGAGGTTTATTTTATTCTTTTTTTTTTTTTAAAGATTTTATGTATTTATTTGACAGAACAAGATAGCACAAGCAGGGGAAGCAGCAAAGGGAGAGGGAGAAGCAGGCAGCCCCCTCAGCAGGGAGCCTAATGTGAATGGGGGGTCAGTTCCAGGACCCTGGGATCATGACCTGAGCCAAAGACAGATGCTAAACCAACTGAGCCACCCAGGTTTATTTTCTTTTTCCAAGTTTCTTAAGATGGAAGTTAATGTTGACCTGAGACCTTTCTTTTATAACGTAGATGTTTAGTACTATTTTCTTAGCCTGTTTGGGCTGCTATAACAAAATGTTTTGGATTAGATGGGTGGTAAACAACAGCAGTTCATTTCCCACAGTTCTAGAGTCTGGGAAATCTAAGATCAGGACTCCAACAGATTTGACATCTGGTGAGGGGCTGTTTCCTAGATTACAGAAGGCTGTCTTCTATGTTCTCACCGGGCAGAAAGGGTAAGGGAGCTCGCTGGGTGGTTTTGTTTTTTGTTTTTATTATAGGGGCAGTAATCCCATTCTTGAGGGCTCTACTCTCATAACCTAATTATCTCCTTGGGACTCCACCTCCAAATACAATCACACTGGAGATTCGGTCTCTGTTGTAAGAATTTGGGGGTGCAGGCACAGAAGCACTTATTTTATAGCAACTGTAAATTTCCCTCTAAGTGCTACTTTTAGCTACATAGCCCAGATTTTGAAATATTGTATTTTTATTTTCACTCAGTTGAAAATATTTTCTAATTTCCCTTGAGATTCCCTGTTTGAGTCATGGGTTATATAGAAGCACGTTTTTAAATTTCCGAATGGCAGTTTTTCTGTTATCTTGTTTAATCATTTCCAGTTTCATTCCATTATGGTCAGGGAGCTCAAGTTTATATGATTTCGGTTATTTTAAATTTAAAATGTTTTTGACCCAGGAGATACAGTCTGTCTTGTTGGTGAATATTTCATGCGTACTTTAAAAGAGTGTTAATTTGTTGTTGTGAGTGGTGTGTTATATAAATGTCCATTAGATCCAGTTGGTTGAGGACAGTGAATTTCTCTGTCTTTATTATTTGCTTCTTTGTTTGGTCTAATAGTGTTCTGTTACTGAAAAAGAGGTGTTGACATCAACTACAGCTTTCGATTTGCGTTTTTTTTTTTTTTTTTTTTTTTCAGTTCTATCAGGGGTTGGTCCATACATTTTGAAACTCAGTTGTTAGGTGCGTACACATTTAAAATTATGTCTCCTAAGTGAATGACCCATTTATTATTGTGTAATGTCCCCCTTTCCTTGGTAATTCTCTTCGCTCTGAAGTCTACTTTGTATGATATTAATATAGCCATTCTAGCTCTCTTTGATTGTTGTTTGCATGATATATTCTTTTCCAGCCTTTTACTTTCAACCTACCTGTATCTTATATATGACAGTTTCTTAGAGACAGCATATAATTGGGTCATTTTTTTTCTCCAGTCTGATAATCTCTGTCTTCTAATTGGTATGTTTAGACTACTCACATTTAGTGTAATTACTGATATATTTAAATTTAGTTCAACCATTTTATTTGTATTCTTTTTGTTCTCTTATTTGAGGAACTTTTAAGTCTATTATGTTAGTAAACTTATTAGTTATTTGCAGTTAAATTCTTTTAAAAGTGTATTTTTTCTGGGGCACCTGGATGACTCAGTCAATTAAACGTATACCTTCAGCTCAGGTCATGATCCCTGGGTCCTGGGATCGAGTCCCGCCTTGGGGTCCCAGCTAAGCAGAGAGTCTGCTTCTCCTCTTTCTTCCTCTGCTGTTCTCCCAGCTTATATACTCTCTCTCTCTCTCAAATAAATAAGTAAATAAAACCTAAAAAAGAAGTATATATTTTTCTGACAATAACAGAAATATAGAACTTAGAGAATACAAAAAATACAAAGAACAAAAAACATTTACTTTTCTATATTGATACAAACACTGTTAATGTATATCCAGTATTAAAAACAAAAAAAAGTTTTTTTAGTTTGACATTGTGCTGCATATAGTTGTGTAAACTATTGTTTTTCCTACTCAGTAACATTTTAGTATCTTCCCCATTATTAAATACTTTCAAAAACAAAATTTTTAGTAGTTGAATACCATTTCATTGGATTACTGTTAATGGAAATATTGTAGATAGTTCTTTTTCTTTCTTTCTTTCTTTCTTTTTTTTTTTTTTTTAAGAGTGGGAGAGAGAGATAGGCAGGGAGTAGGAGAGGGAGAGGTAGAGAGAGAGAATCTTAAGTAGGCTCCATACCCAGCTGAGAGCCCTACATAGGGCTTGATCTTATAACCCAGAAGTCATGACCAGAGCCAAAAACAGTACCCAGTAAACAGTCACTCACTATTGTCATAGCCTCTGGAAACCAATAATGTGCTTTCTATCTCTGTGGGTCGTTAATTCTTTTTGCTGAGGTGGGGCAAAGTGTATAAATAGTGACCAAATAATAAATGTATTAGATAACCATCTGAGAAATAGAATCTGGACTGCTTGCTAAGAATGAATAAACTATTCTTATTTGGCTCATTTATAGTTAAATTCATGAATTTTTTTTAGTAAAATAGGGCAAGAGAGTAGTAGCATGAGCTCTGAAGTCATATCATCTGAGTTTGACTTCTAGTTAATAGTAATTAGCAATGTGATCTTTAGGAAATTATTTTATCTTTCAGTGACTTGGTTTTTTTAATCTATAAAATAAGGAAAACAGTACCTACTTCATAGCATTTTGAGGGAATTAAAGGAGTTAATGCATATAAAAGTTTATAGAACAGCATCTGGCATGATAAGTCCTGATTAAGTGTTAGATGTTATTATTACTTTAGCTTTTTTTCTTTTTATTAAAACATCTGACTATATTGTGAAATCATGTACAGTAATTACTCTTCAACTGTTAACTTGTTTTGTATTAACTTCTTAGTAAAGGTTCCTTAAGGCTTTTGTCACCTCAGACATCCTAGTGTCTGGTGTTTTTTGTTTGTGTGTTTGTTTGTTTGTTTGTTTGTTTTTTGGAGTTCTAGTGGGATCTTGGTGGTGGAGTCAAAGATTCTAAAATCAGGAAGGTGTTGAACATTTGTGTAGAGTACCCAAGGTGGAAGAATAGTCAGCTTAATGTAAAGGAAGGCCTAAAATCTATACTCCCAGCTTCTACCTTAAGAAACTAGAAAAAGAAGAGCAAATTAAATCCAAAGTAAGTAGAAGAAGAAGAAAAATAAAAATTAGAGCAGGAATCAATGAAATTACAAACAAAATCAGTAGAGAAAATTGGCAAAACCAAAAAGTGGTTCTTTGAAAGATCAATTAAATCAGTAAGCCTCTGGGGTGCCTGGGCGGCTTAGCTGGTTAAACATCTGCCTTCAGCTCAGGTCATGATCCCAGGGTCCTGGAATCAAGCTCTGTGTTGGGCTCCCTGCTCCAGAGGGAGCCTCTTTCTTCCTCTCCCACTTTCCCTGCTTGTGCTGTCCCTCTGTCAAATAAGTAAAATCTTTTTTTAAAAAATTAATAAGCCTCTAGATTGGCTTATTAAGAAAAAAAAGGAGACACAAATTACTAAACTAAGAAATGAAAGAAGGAACATTACTACAGATCCCATGGACTTTAAAAGGATAATAAAGGCATATTATGAGCAACTCTGTGCCTAGTTGTAATGGACCAGTTCCTCAAAGGATACAATCTGCCAAAGCTTAACACAAGAAGAAATAGAAAGCATGAATATGCTTTTATCTATTAAACAAATTGAATCAACAATAACCTTACAAAACAGAAAACACCAGGCTCAGATGAGTTTACTGGGAATTCTGCCAAACACTTAAGAAAGAAATTATATTACTTTTCTGGAATCTCTTCCATAAGATAGAAACAGAATTCCTAACTCATTCTGTAAGACCAACATTATGCTAATACTCAAAGCAGAGGTATTACAAGAAAACACAGACTGTTATCTTTCAAGAACATAGATGCTGATATTCTTTTCTCCTTTTTTTAAGATTTTATTTATTTATTTGACAGAAAGAGAGAGCAGGAGCAGGGGGAGGGGCAGAGAGAGAGGCAGACTGCATGCTGAGCCGGGAGCCCGACCCGGGACTCAATCCCAGGACCCTGAGGTCATGACCTAAGCAGAAGCAAGATGCTTAACCAACTGAGCCACCCAGGTGCCCCTAAATGCTAATATTTTTAACAAAATAGCAGCAAACCCAATCCAATAATATATAATAATAAGTATACATACTATGATAAGAGGAATTTATATCACATACACAAGACTGATTCACCATTAAAAAATCAATTAATGTAATCCATCACCTCAATAGGGTAAGAAGAAAAATGACCTGTTCTTATCAATAGATGCAGGAAAACCATTTGTCAAAATCCAGCACCCATTCATGGTTAAACTACTGGAAAGCTACAGAGAGGAATTTGCTCTACTTGATAAAGAATATCTATAAAAACCCTTCAGCTAGCATCATAATGGTGAGAAATTAGAAACTTTCCCTCTAAAATCAGAAATAAGGCAAGGAAAAGTCCACTGCTTTTCAGCATCATACTGGAAGTTCTAACTAATGTGATAAAACAATTAAAAGAAAGAAGGTATGTAGGTTAGTAAAGAAGAACTAAAACTGTGCTTTTTGCAGATGACATGATTATATAGAGAATCTGAAAAAATGGCAAAAACTCCTGGAACTAATAAGCAGTTATAACAAGGTTGCAAGACACAAAGTTAATATGTAAAAGTCAACCACTTTCCGGCGTACTAGCAGTGAACAACTTGAATTTGAAATTAAAGGCATATTACTGTTTATGTTAGGATCCTCCCCAAAATTAAATACCTAAGTATAAATCTATCACAATATGAACAAGATTTACATGAGGAGGAGAACACAGCTCTGATGAAAGAAATCAAAGAATTAAGTAAGTAGAGAGATAGGAAGACAATACTTTCAAGATGCTATTTCTTCCCAGCTTCATCTATAGCTTCAGCACATCCCCAGTCAAAATTCCAGCAAGCTTTTGTGTGGATATCAACTGATTGATTCTAAATTTTTTTTTTTTAAGATTTTATTTATTTATTTGACAGAGAGAAATCACAAGTAGACGGAGAGGCAGGCAGAGAGAGAGAAAGGGAAGCAGGCTCCCCGCTGAGCAGAGAGCCGGACGCGGGCCTCGATCCCAGGACCCCGAGACCACGACCTGAGCCGAAGGCAGCGGCCCAACCCAAAAGACCCAGAGTAGCCAACTCATATTGGAGAGAGAAGTGGAGAAATTACATTCCCTGACTTCAGGACTTACTATACAAAGCTATATGGATCAAGACCATTTGGTATTGGTGAAAGAATAAAGAAATAGATCAGTAGAACAAAATAGAAAGTCCAGAAGTGGATACAAGTATAGTCAGCTGATCTTTGTTAAAGAAGCAGAGACAATGGAGAAAAGATAGTCTTTTCAACAAATGGTGCTGGGTCAACTAAGTATCTACATGCAAAGAAATGAATCTAGACACAGACCTTACATTCTTCCCCAAAATTAACTCAAAACGGATCATAAACTTAAATGTAGACATCATACGAAAGAAGATATACAGATAGCAAATAAGCATATGAAAAGATTTTCATTATCATGTCATTAGAGAATTGCAAATTAAATTAAAGCAAGTTACTACTATGCACCTGTTAGATGCCCCAAGTCCTGAATATTGACAGCACCAAGTGCTGGCAAGGATGTGGAGCCACAGGAACTCTCCTTTATTGTGGGCGTGAATGTAAGATGGTACATTCACTTTGGAAGACAGTTTGGGAGTTTCTTATAAAACTAAAATACTTGTGGGGCGCCTGGGTGGCTCAGTGGGTTAAGCCTCTGCCTTTGGCTCAGGTCATGGTCTCAGGGTCCTGGGATCGAGCCCCGCATCGGGCTCTCTGCTCAGCAGGGAGCCTGCTTCCCTTCATCTCTCTCTTTGCCTGCCTCTCTGCTTACTTGTGATCTCTGTCTGTCAAATAAATAAATAAAATCTTAAAAAAAAAACAAAACAACACTTGCTGTGTTTATAGCTTTTTTAAAAAATATTTTATTTATTTGACAGAGGTAGAGATCACAAGTAGGCAAAGAGGTAGGCAGAGAGAGAGGAGAGGGAAGCAGGCTCCCTGCTGAGCAGAGAGCCCAGTTTGGGGCTCAATCCCAGGACCCTGGAATCATGACCTGAGCTTAAGGCAGAGGCTTTAACCCACAGAGCCACCCAGGTACCCCATTTATAACTTATTTGTAATTGCAAACACTTGGAAGCAACCAAGATGTCTATCAGTAGGTACATGGATAAATAAACTGAGGTACATCCAGGCAGTGGAATACTTCCTGCACTAAAAAGAAGTGAGCTTTCAGTCCATGAAAAGGCATGAAGAAACATGAAATGCCTATGTCTAAGTAAAAGAAGCCGATTTAAAAAGGCTGCATCCTGGGGCACCTGGGTGGCTCAGTGGGTTAGGCCTCTGCCTTCAGCCTGGGTCGTGATCTCGGGGTCCTTGGATCGAGCCCTGCATCAGGCTCCCTGCTCAGTGGGGAGTCTGCTTCCCTCTCCTCTCTCTCTGCCTACTTGTGATTCTGTCAAATAAATAAACAAAATCTTAAAAAAAAAAAAAAAGACTATATCCTGTATGATTCTTATATGACATTCTGGAAAAGGCAGAACTGGAGACAATAAAAAGATCAGTGGTGGCCAGGGATTGGGGGAGGGAGGGGGAAGGAATAGGTGGAACACAGGACTTTTAGGGTGGTGAAATTATTCTGTGTGATACCATAGTGGTGAATACATGTCATTATGCTTTTATCAACACTCATGGAGTGTACAGCCCCAAGATTGACCTCTAATAACTGTGGACTTGGGTCATAACGATGTGCCTGTGTGGGTTCATTGATTATAACAAAGACTTACTATACAAAGCTATATAGAAAACTTACTATATAAATACTTACTATATAAAGCTATATAAACTTTGGTGTGGGATGTCGATAGAGGGAGGAACTTGTACATACGTGGCAGAGTGTATACATGCCTCTTCTCAATTTTGCTGTGAACCTAAAAACTGCTTTACAAATAAAGTCTTGAAAAATAATAAAGTCTATTAAAAATACTTCTCAATAATAAACATTAAGAAATAACTTTCCAGGTTAAATGGTCTGGAAGGGCTTTCCCTAACCTGCAGTGTTTTAACTGAATAGATTCAGCATGGTGATAGGGGAAAGGCACATTTCCAAACTGCATTAAAGAAGCATAAAGTCTGGTTCAGTGTGACTTGTCCAGTTTGGCCTGCATGGGTCAGGGTTCTGTGTGGGAAAGAATGGGAAGTGGATTAGAGGTGATAGTACTCTGAGGAATATTTCTGGAAGAGAGATGAGTAGCAGGCCATCATGGCCCAGACTAAGGGGCCTAAGAGGGACATCTCTATTTGCTGTGTACCTCAGAGGTGAGTGAGTGGGGAGATGGACTTTCTTTTTTAGAGTTGAGAATTCCAGATTGTCTTGAGTGAGCCCTAAGATGCCACGTGTGTGGATTTTGCTATACCTACTTCAGTTTAGAGATGAGAGTACTCATTCATTTCTCCAAAGCTCTGTGCCCAGATTTGAGCCAAGAAGAGAATTTGGCCTATTAAGAGGCAGTGATGGAAATGAAGAGGAGGACAGGGTGCTCGTGTGAGTTGTGCCAGACCAAAGAAACGAAGGAGAAAGTGAAAAATGAGCAGAGGAGGAGAATGAAGAAACATTTAGGAAGTTGTGCTTTGTCACTGTCTCTGACTCTGACTTGTCAGTGACTATGATGTCTGTAATGTAATTCTCTTTGGAGAGAACCATGAGGGGGAGGGGTTTTGTTTTGCTAGTTTTTGCACTGGCCCTGCTTGGATGGTGATGTTGACTGGCAGCGGTTTCTCTGAAGCCAGAAACAAAGCCTGTCCTCTTTTAGGAGGAGGGGGAAGGGAGATCAGAGTTAATGTAGTATATTACCAGATCTCTGGGACAGAAAAGCTTTCACCAGGAATAACCAATTACCATCAGCACTGCTGTTTTGTATGTTTTGTCTATAAATTATGTCAAAGATAAGGTTTGACTTTTTAAAAAAGACAAATGGAGCTTATGTCTTGTTGTTATGCCTTTAAATATTCAGAACATAAATAGTAACTCCATAGAAAAGTATCAGAGTCCTAAATTAAGCTTCATTTTAGAAGCATGTGTACAAAGAGGAATGGCCTTTTTTAAAAAAAGGTATTTAAGTTTGAATTAGGTAAACCAGTTGGTAGTCTAAAATTTGACTTTCTGATGAACTCTAAGTACTTACTTGGAAGTACTTCTGCTTAAATACTCTATTTTAAATTACCCTTTGATAAAAATACTGTAAGTGTCAAGAAGTTCCAAGTGTGTCCCAGTCAGACTGGTTGAGAAATTCAGCAGTAGTAGTGAAAGGATAGGAACACCAGCCATCTTTCTACCTATTTGCATATAAAATGGATAATATTTAAATATTAAGTCCTTTTATCCAGTGTTATACTTAAGTGCTTTTCAACATAACTGCCAAAATGATTGTTAAAATGTCAGTTTAATCTGTATATTTTTATGCCAGTTGCGTAAGTTTGGCTATTTATGTGCTATAGCTATAGTTTTAATTCCCTGCAGTATTCTTAAACCTGATTGTACTTAAATTTAAATTAGTGTTTTAAGTTGCTTCATTATACTTGCAATCTATCTTAATGTTCTTCAGTTGTGCTGTAACCTACTCAGATTATGCTTTATTAATAGTCCGTAGAAGTTTAAATAATGAGGATGTTAATATTTCCATCTTTAGTGCCAGGAATAGTCTCCCTTAACTATTACCTATTTCCTGGTTGATGGAACACTAAAAAATGACCAGGGGTGGGAATGCTGCATAGTGTTTAGGATTAAAAAGAGCTGACTTTTGTTGTTTTTGATTCTGCCACATAATCTATTACTGATTGGCCTTGAACAACTAACTTAAAGTTACTGGGCTTCAGCGTATTTTTTGCTTGTTTGTTTTAGTTATGAAATAGACATAACAGAATTTACCATCTTAACCATTTTTAAGTATACAATTTAGTGGCATTAAGTACCTTCATGCTTTTATGCAACTGTCATCACCATCTGCCTCTAGTATTCTCTTTATCTTGCAAAAGTGAAACTCTGTACCCATGAAATAGTAACTTCTCATTTCTCTCTCCAGCCTTGATTGACATCACCATCCTATTTTCTGTCTCTATGAATTTGACTCTTCTAGGTACCTCATATAAGTGGTATCCTCTAGTAGACAGTATTTGTCCTTTGTGACTGGCTTATTTCACATAGCATAATATCCTGAAGATACATCCAAGTTGTAGCATGGAATCAGAATTTCCTTCCTTTTTGGGTTGAATAATACTCAATTATATGTATATACCACACTTTCAGAATGCATTCATATATCATTGGACACTTGGATTGCTTCCACCTTTTGGTATTATAAATAATTCTATGAACATGTGTATGGAAATATTTCTTTGGCGAGCCTATTTTTAGTTCTTTTGGGGATCCACCTAGAAGTGGAATTGTTGGACCATATGACACTTTAATTTTTTGAGGAACTGCCATACTGTTTTTCATAGCGGCTGTACCATTTTACCTCCCAGCAACAATAGACAAGAGTTCCAGTTTCTCCACATCCTTGCCAACACTTGTTATTTTCTTTTCTTTCTTTTTTTTAATAGTAGCAACCCTAATAGGTAGATGTGAAGTGGTATCTTATAGTTTTGATTTGCATTTCCCTAATGATTAGTATCTTGAGCATCTTTTCATGTGCTTATTGGCCATTCAGCTTGTCTGTTCAAGTTGTTTTTTAATCAGGTTTTTGTTTTTGTTTTTTAAAGATTTTATTTGTGAGAGAAATTGAGAATAAATCCACAAGTGGGTGGAGGGACAGAGGAAGAGGGAGAAACAGACTCCCCACTGAGCAGGGATGCCTGATGTGGGGCTGTATCCTGACCCAAGCCGAAGCAGACTTAGTCTAATGACTGAGCTACCCAGGCACCCCTTGGTAGGAGTTCTTTAAATATTCTGGATATTAACCCCTTATGAAATACACAGTTTTCGCATACTTTCTCTGTTCTGTGGGTTGCCTCTTCACTCTGTTAATTGTGTCCTTTGATGCACAAAAGTTTTAATTTTGATGTCGCCCAATTTATTTTTTCTTTGGTTGCCTGTGCTTTTTTGTCATATCCAGGAAATGATTTCCAAATCCAGTTTCATGAAGCTTCCTCTCTATATTTTCTTCTAAGAATTTCATAGCTTAGGCTGTGATGTTTAGGTCTTTGACCCATTTTGAGTTAATTTTTGTGTATGGTGTGAGGGTAAGTGTCCAACTTTATTATTTTGCATATGATACTCAGTTTTCTCAACACCATTTGTTAGAAAGACTGTTCTTTCTCCCTTTGAATGGCCATGCCTGTCTTGTCAGAAATCACTTGACTATATAAATGAGGGCTGGCTTCTGAACTCTCTCTTCTCTTCTGTTGGTCTGTACATCTTTTTAATAATACCACATTGATTTGATTACTGTAATGCTGTAATTTTGAAATCAGAAATTGTGAGACTTGCAGCTTCCTTCTTTTTCAAAATTTTTTTGGCTATTGAAAATTGTTATAGCTTTAATGATGCTAAGAGCAGTCAAAAGGTTTTGATAGTAGTGATAGCCTGATCCCTCCATTGCAGAGGTCTTCTCTGCCAACCAACCTTTTGCCTAATGGTTTCATTCATTGATGATTGTTGTCTGAATCATTTCATCAGGGGTTACAAAGTGATTATTTCTTTCACATACATTAGCTGGAGTATTTCTGAGATTTTTTTTTAAAAAATGTTTTCTTCGTCAACAATGACATTCTGAAATTTAGTTTTGTAGTAAGGCTAGATTAAATGCTTAATTCTTTACCTTTAATTGTCGGTTTTCAGAGGAAGGAGTTAGTGTTCTAGTTGCTTTCAGGGAAACGAATGAAGAGGGAAAGTTAAAGTTTAGATACCCTTCTTTAGGGTAGAATCCTGAATTCTTAGATTTCATATATGAAACCTGTTTTAGTTCATTGTAGTTAGGGACCCAGGAATCTGTATTTTTTCACATGTAAGCCACATGACCTTGATGTAGGTGGTCTACAGAGCAGACTGCTGTATAGTAATATGATTGATTGAAAACTGGTTACTATTTTGTTGTGTTGTCTTCCATACCACAGGTGGTGTTCACTGAGAAGTCAATGCCCAATCTTTATGAAACTATTTCATTTTTGAATTACAACATTAAATGTTAACTTGTTTAAGTCAGGAGGTCTTTTCTGCTTTTTTGTTTCCTGTTGCCATTATGGTCCTTCAACTATAGTTAGACATAGCCAGTTCTCAGACATTTAATCTTAATATTGACTGACTTCCAATAGAGCAAGGAGCCCCATAGAGGACTCGATCCTAAGACCCTGGGGTCGTGACCTGAGCTGAAGGCGGCTCAACAGACTGAGCCACCCGGGTATCCCTTTTTGTTTGTGTTTTAATGCTACTTAAATGGTGCTAAGTAGTTGAACATAAATAATCTGGCATTTAGTGTACATCTATCCATGCCAGTCACCATCCTACAGAATTTATCTCCAGTCCTTTCTCTCTCTCCCTTTGACCTAGGTTTGTTTGTTATTGTTTTCTTTTTTTATTTTCTTCTTTTTTTACAATTTTTATTTATTTATTAGAAAGAGACAGTGAGAGCAGGAACTCAAGCAAGGAGTGGAGAGGGAAAGCAGGCTTTCTGCTCAGTAGGGAGCCTGATGTGGGGCTTAATTCCAGGACCCCGGGATCATGACCCCAGCCAAAGGCAGATGCTTAACTGAAACACCTAGAGGCCCCTGTTTTTGTTTTCTTTTTGTTGTTTATTGTTGTTGTTTTTTTTCCAGTATCAAACCTGTTTCTACTATTCCTGAGTCACAGTTTAGGAATGATATATTTAGAGGAGTCTCCCATTACCGCCTCCTTCAGCCAGATATCCATTTTTATTTGTTCATTTATGGTTTATCTGTACAGTGTTGTTTGTTTTGCTTTGTCTTGCAAATACTAGCCAATATATGTAATTTTGATTCTTTTCTTACACAAGTGTGATAACTATATAGATACTGATCTGCATCTTATTTTTCCCCCCTCACTTAATAATATCTTCTAGAGATCACTGTAGAAATCATTATATTTTATGGCTGTGGAGTCTCCCCTCAGGTAGATGTGTTATTTTTCCAGCCAGTCACTACTGATGGACATTCAGGTTTCTAAAAATTTCTTGCTCTTGCATATAATATAATGCTGTTATTTTCTCCAGTTTCTTCCCTTTTTCACTTCTCTCCTTCATAGCAGAACTCTTTGGAAAATTTTCAATCAGAAATGGCTGTCTCCACCTCTTGATTTCTGGACTCCTAAATTCTTTCCATTGGGCTCCGTCCCCACCACTCCACTGAAACTGCTCTTTTCAAAACACCAGTGACCTACGTGATGCCACCTCCAATGCTTCGTTCTCACTTTCTCAACCTTACTTGAATTAGTAGCTGCACAGGACCCAGTTGATGACTCTGTCCTCCTTGAAACACTTGTGAGGAGGCTTCTAGAACACCATATACTCCTGGGTTTTCTTTATTCTTGAGGCTGTTCCTTCTCTCTTTTTTTATGACCTCCATTTCATTGAATGAATGCATTCTGCTTTCCCGAGGTATCAGCTGGTGGCTGGGCCAGCTCAGGCCCCCTGCAGGAGAGGGTGGTCTGCCCAAGCAGGGAAGTAGGAAGGGGTGGAGGCTCTGCATCTGGAAGTTGAAGCTGGGAAGGGGAAGAGAGGAAGGCTTCTCATTTCAAAGGTCACCTGAAACAAGCCCGAAGTCTGACACAACCAGAATTTATTGGTGTAATAGGTGAGAGCAGGCTCTCCAGCAGAACTGTGGAATGCCACACAAGAGGGAGGAGGGATGTGGCCTTCGTACGGTTTGGGTTCCTGCTGAAAGATTCTGAGAACGCTCTCAGGGAAATGGTCAGTTTTGGATTGGTTGCTATTTCTGAGGCAGGATTAGAAGGCAGGATTAATTAGGGTTTGGTGCTACTTTGAGACAGGGGCAGTTTAACAACAGTCCTCAGTAATCGATGCTACAAAAAAATGGGTTTGCGGGTATCATTGGTAAGAAAGCAGTAGTCACGCAGAGGGTTGTTAAAGCATTTTGTAGCTGCTACATGACCTTGGGAGAAATCATGTTTTCTCTTACCTTTGTACCTGCCTTTATAAGTGTCTGTCCTTCTAGCCCAGTTGAGGGCAGGGTTTTTCACTCTGAGCTGATTTTCATCTTTGAGCTCAGATGTTTTTACTCTTTCAGTTCCATGGCACTGATTTCCTGGATTTGGAAGCAGAGATTCTTGTTTCCTAAGACCAAAGCTAGTAATTGAGTGGTTTAAGGATCACTGTAGTCCTCCATCCCACCCCCAAATTAACATAAAGGCTCATAATTTTTCAGTAGGGCATGATTCAGGAAAATTGTGAAGTAGGAATTGTTTCTTTGTTGTTGCCATTTCAACTCTTCTTTCTGAGCCCCTCAATGTATTGGGGGCCCCAGGGACCCTTCACCATCTCATCTCATCCAGGCTTCCACTGCTCTTTCTTAGGCCTTTTTCTTTTCCCCTTTGTGAACTTGAGCCTAGTGATTGATTTGATGAGTTTAAGGTAGCTTAATATATTCCTTTGAAGGTCATTTGCATTTTAAAAGGAAATTCCTGAGAATAATACTGAAACCAAGGAACAAGATTCTAATACATTTGTGGCAAGGTGGGGTGGGTAGGGAACAGGGTTTGAGCAGAGTCAGTGGTTCAGCCATCAGTCGTAGCAGCTGAAGAACTGGAGTCTGGCTCTGCCTTCTCCCCACTTAGGTGCTGAGATAGGTGGTGTGTTGATAAAATGAAAGTATCAGAGTGCCTGGGCATTGTCATGACCGTTTTGTGTTGAGTAAATAATGTGGAAATGTAGACTGAAAGTTGAGACTAGGTAGATTAGTGCTGACAATTGGAAGTGCCTCCTTTTCCCAGTGGTACATACACACTCCTGCCTTGGTAGTTCCAAGAGACAGGCACAGGTTGAGACTTCACACTGCTTACTGTCTGGGAATGTTTCAGTCCATAGATTGGCAGTGCTCAAACTCTCCTCTCCAGCCTCTGTCACAGAAGGTAGGCAGTATGTACTCAGCCCTCTTATGGAGATGAAATGTGAACCTATAGTTTGTAGCCCAGCAGTTGACTAGAGCCTGTGTACTTCTCCGATCCAAGTGATTTCTTAATCCTTAGGGCACATGTGAGGTTCCTGTTGCGCTTTGAAGATGCATTGAGCTTTAGGAAGGATTTGAATCCACCACCTCCAAACCTAGACGTGACCTCCATGGTAGTCTTCCATGCGCATGCTGACTCAAGCCAGGCTGTGTGTCTCCTGGTGTTGTGGCATTCTTGTCTCATGACTCCTTGGGAGAAGCCCAAGGCATTTGCTCTAGGGATCAAAAGCCTACAAGATTTCAGTCTGAGCCACAGTTTGAACCACTTTGAGGTGTCTTTGTAAACTGAATTTGTAAAAGTCAAGTCCCCTGGACTTTTCCCTTGGGAAGCCCAGACCCAAGTTCAACATACTGATGTGGCAGATTATTGCTTTAAGTGACTTCTGTCTGCATCTTACACAGGCCAGATGCCTGCTCTGGAGGACACTGGGCAGCTTCTCCCTAATATCCACATCAAGGTGATGGCTCATTTGTATAGTTGTTGCTGTTCCTTCTGTTCGAAGACTATTAACTGGCCCTTGCTGCGGTACTGAGAAGAATTGCTTAGGAAAGGAGAGCATATAGGAGTGAACTCAAGTCTAGTTTTGAATGGATGACTTGTTAGAATAAAGACCTCAACATTGGCATATTACTGTTAACTGAACTCCAGACTTTAGATTTTTTTGGTTTGTTTTTTAAATACGGGACACTCCATGAATTTGTGTATCATCCTTGTGCAGGGGCCTGCTAACCTCTGTATCATTCCAATTTTAGGGTATGTGCTGCTGAAGTGAGCACAGACTTTATCAGTTCCATTCATGACTTCTTTCTGTTCCCAGAATCCAGTCTCTGGTACCGTGTTACATGTAGTTGTTTTGACTTTCACTCTCCCCTGATCTGTGACAGTTTCTCAGTCTTTCTGTTTCTCATGACCCATAACTGTTTGGAGGAATACTGGCAGGTATCCTTTATAATGTACCCCAGTGGAGCTTTTCTCATGTTTTCCTCAGTTCAGACTGATGGTATAGATTTTGGGAAGAAAACAGCAGAGGTGAAGTGCCTTGCCAGGGCGTACCTCATATTTACGTAGTATCACTGGTGATACAAACATCGGTCACTTGATTAAATTGTTTGGTTGCCAGTTTCTCTGTTGTAAAGTTACCGTTTTTCTCTTTCCTTACTCTGTTCTTTGAAAGCAAATCACTAAGTCTGTCCCACACTCAGGATGGGTTGGGGGATATGTAGAATTTCAGGTATCTCCTGTATCACTATGACATACTCCTATCCTTTTATTTCCTTCCTTTTTAACACTTTCTTACTTTCTGATACTAAAAAGATATTCTAGGCTCATCTTATATTTTCCATGTCTTAGCCCCAGAATCAGCCATTTCTCTGAGGAAGATTTGTTTTTTTAATTAGACAATACTGTTCAGAAACCGCTAGGCCTCCTCCTCCACCGTGGGCAGAGGTGGGTAACTTGTGGATACATACTACCCTCTGTAAACAGATGTATCTATCCTTGTTTCTGATTTTCTTCATCTGTATATGTATTAAGATAAACGTGAGTTGATACTGCTGTCTCTGACTTTAATCTAGTACCACAGAGTTCATTTTAGAATGCCTGCCTTCCTTGCTCATCTGTCATATCCTTCAACAGTAAGAAACCTTGCTCCCAGCATTTCACTATTCATTTACGTATTCAACCCCCGTTTACATGTACCCATGTTGTGCATGTATGATAACTCATAACCCCACAAGAAACAAATTTACCAGTTTGAATTTTGTACTGATTTTTAGCAATTCTCTTGTAGTGGACAAATATTAGATATTTGTTCATGTTTATTATCGTGTTATTTGATCTGTGATACTAGCCTTTAGATATACGCAGTATTTTTTTTTTTTTAACATTCCTACCATAATCTGAAATGTCTTTGTCTGCATGGTTCATTAAGATTATGGAGTTGGGCTTCAAGTAAAATATTTTCCTTTTTTTTTTTTTTTTTTTTTTAAATGCGGAGCTTTAATTCATGACCCTGAGATCAGGACCTGAGCTGAGATCAAAAGTTGAATGCCTAACCAACTGAGCCACCCAAGAGCCCCAAAATATTTTCCTTTTACTCTGCAAGTCTAATAATCTAAACTTAAGAAATAAAAAGTTCATGTCTTTCTTTAGTAATTTATTACACATTTCTACAAAAGGAAGTTTATACTATCATTAAAGTTATATACTTATTAAAGATTTTATATGTAAAAGGGAGAAGTTGAATGAAACTATTTACAGTACCATTTAGTTCCAGAGTCCTGGCTCAGGTCCTTTTTGAAAAACATTTTAAGGCAAGACACTCTAAATCAGTTTCTCCATTTGCTTACTAAGCCCTGAATGTATAGGCTTGGCACTTGAGTCTGCTTTATTGGCTACTTTTCTAGGGCATCCTCTTGGCCCATCTTTGTTATTGGTACCAAAGATCATATATGTTTGTGGGTAAAGATAATCTGGCCTGGGAAATGGGACTCCCTATCTATAGCTGTAGTTTCCTGGGTTCTTCTTGATTCCCAGTTCCTATTGAGGAAAAATAAGTATGAGTTGTAAAAGCTTGTGAGAATTGAGCATTCTCAGTCATCATGTACATTGACTTTTAACTTGAAGTCTGATCTTGGACCCATCACTTCTGCCTCCATACTTCAGATCCTTTATGTAAAAAGTACAGCCATTCCATTAGATGATTTTATCATTACAAATAGTAAAATGTGGCTGGCAGTTAGTTCTTATCACAGTAATTAAGGCATTTTGGCAAGAATTGGAGCTTGAAACAAGCTTATTTGGTCCATTTTTATCACCCTTTTTATTTGATTAACACACTCATTCACACACAGTATGCATGGGATGAACACATCTGAAACATGAGGGCTAGCAGTAGTACCTAGATGGGTTAGATTGTACCATGTAGAAGGTGTATTTTGCTGTTCATAATGACCCATCATGGTAATAACTCGGGAGGATCAGAACCGGAGTGTTCATTGTTGGTGTAAACCATTGGTTTCTTAAATGATTTTCTATTTAGAGCTACTATGTAAAATCTGGGAGCAGTATAGAAGAATAGCCAAGGTGAAGAGAGTGCGGTGGCTTATGTATGATATGGTCCAGTGAGTTATATGAAAGAAACAGTAGTTCTTAAAGTTAGGGGGAAAATGTCTCATTAGTCTCATATACTGATCACAGTCTTGAGAAAACTGTCCTATCTCTTCTCGTAAGCATTTAGTTTCCTGAGCTAAGTGAAGGAAGCATATGACCTATACCTGAGTGTGTAAAACATACCACATACTTAGAAAAGGACTTTGGAAAATAGATGGGTGAAAGAAGAGAAGAATTAATGTACTATAAGGTAGGGCACATCTGTTTGGGGAAAATGATAATAGAGTGAAGAGATTTTGCCTTTGGTTAGAAATCTAGGCTAGGAAAGCATGGAGTGAATCTCCCTCAGCCGCCTGCCATTGAATTGTTTTTTTTTAAGGCCTATGTCATGTTGGTTTATGAGACTGACTTAGAGTTTAGAATGAAAGTCCTCTGACCCAGTATTCCTGGCACCATTCCACATTTCCGAGTGAAGTAGCGCACTGCATATCCTGGCTTACAATGTTAATCAACAGCTTGAGGGGCACCTGGGTGGCTCAGTGGGTTAAAGCCTCTGCCTTCGGCTCAGGTCATGATCCCAGGGTCCTGGGATCGAGCCCTACGTCGGGCTCTCTGCTCAGTGGGGAGCCCGCTTCTCCCTCTCTCTCTGCCTGCCTCTCTGCCTACTTGTGATCTCTGTCAAATAAATAAATAAAATATTTTAAAAAAAAATCAACAGCTTGAGCTTCTGTCGCCCTCGTTTACATGAGGATTCACATTTGCCATCAGAAAAGCTGTGTCTGGGGCGCCTGGGTGGCTCAGTGGGTTAAGCCGCTGCCTTCAGCTCAGGTCTTGATCTCAGGGTCTTGGGATCGAGTCCTGCATCGGGCTCTCTGCTCAGCGGGGAGCCTGCTTCCCTTCCTCTCTCTCTGCCTGCTTCTCTGCCTACTTGTGATCTCTCTCTCTGTCAAATAAATAAATAAAATCTTTTTAAAAAAAAAAAAAAGAAAGAAAGAAAGAAAGAAAAGAAAAGCTGTGTCTGGGGTGGATTACCCGTTCCTGGGTATCATACTTGTGAGGCCCATGGCTGCAGAGCTGCTAACTCCAGAAGCGAACAGCAGATGTCACTGCGTCTCCACTTATTAGGCTTCTGGCTCCTAGCCTGTCACTTGGAACCAAGTTTTTAATGGAGTTCCCAAACCACTGAATGCAAATTGAGTATTTATAGCCTTCATCAGATACTGACCCCAGATTGAAAACTGAGAATAAGCACGGCCCAAGAGAGTTTTCCTCATTTTCTTTCACTATTCTTTTTATTTTTTATTTATTTATTTATTTTTTTAAAGATTTTATTTATTTATTTGACAGAGAGAGATCACAAGTAGGCAGAGAGGCAGGCAGAGAGAGAGAGAGGAGGAAGCAGGCTCCCTGCTGAGCAGAGAGCCCGACGCGGGACTCGATCCCAGGACCCTGAGATCATGACCTGAGCCGAAGGCAGTGGCTTAACCCACTGAGCCACCCAGGCGCCCTCACTATTCTTTTTAGTTGGTGGATTTCTTTTTTCCTATTCTTAATATATTTTGGTGTAGGTAACTGATGAAATTCATTAGCCTTTTCTTTTCAACCATTCAGCAGTTATTTAGGAGTCTTGGACAGCTTTTCACATTTGTTTCAGCTGGGTTTACACGTTAGAGCTTCTTGGCCTTTCTGTAGCTTGCTTTTTAAAAGCTTTCCAGCAGAAAAGTTGATGTCACTGTTCTCTAAATTTAGATGCAGAACATTGAAGGAAACTGTCTCTTTATTCTTCTGTTTGAACCCTTAGTTTCAGCAGTTGAGGAAATAGCTGAATTATGACCAAAAGTCCTGTGGTGCATCTTTTTAAAACAAATCTCTTACGGTTTCAGTGTAGATGGTGGGGTTTCCCTATATGACAAAGGCAGGGTTGGTGTTAAATTGGATTATTTAAGAAAATCTGGGGCATACTAAGTTTTTGGTATCCTTTGATCACATAGATCATTAGAAAAAAAACCCAGGTGTTATTTCCCTTAATAGTCAGGGTTAGTGGTTTACACATGTGTCCTGGTGTCATTATTAATTGGTTCCCCGTTTACTCTCAGTTGTCCGGGTTTGGACAATATGTCGTCACTCTAAATTGCTCAGAGAGGTGGGGGAGGAGAGGGGGTCATTGATAAGTTGCAATTCTGAGAATTATAAGTATTTTTTGGCTTAGGAATTATGCCTGCCCTGAGTTTTTCTAAGTTACATACATTCAAGCTAAAGCAAAAACCAAAAGAGCTTATGATTCTGGGAAAATAGTTTTTGGATTTCTGTCTATAGATCATTGTTCTCTGGAGCAGTGATTTCCAAATATGGCTATGCATCAGAATCAATTGGTAACCTTTTAACAAATACTTTCGTGGGTCTTACCACAGACCTGTATTGAATATGTACTGGAGTTTGAACGTGACATTACCACAAATGTAGAAATGCATGCCATGCAAATGTACTGGTGACTTTGTCAGCTTGCTTTTCAAATTAGCGTGTTAAAGGACATTTCTTCCTATGGTTTGGGTGGCGTCTTGGGCTTCTGGTGGTGGCTGCTTTGGGCCTTGAGGGCCTGCCTGTCACTGATGTAAGTTCCCTTTTTGTTTCAGATGTCATCTGGGTGATTCTCAGTGTGGAGGTGGGTGGACTTTTAGGAGTAACGCAGCAGCTGTCATCTTTTGAAACGGAGTTCAACACACAGCCACATCGCAAGGTAGAAGGAAACTTCAACCCGTTTGCCTCTCCCCAAAAGAACCGACAATCAGATGAAAACAACTTAAAAGACCCTGGGGGTTCCGGGTTCGACTCGATCAGCAAAAACACATGGGCTCCTGCTCCTGACCAAACCGAGCAAGATGAGAATAGACTCTCACAGAACTCTGTAAATCTGTCCCCCAGCAGTCACGCAAACAACTTATCAGTAGTGACTTACAGTAAGGTAGGTGCCCTCGGAGAAGAGGAGAAGGGGTAGGTGGTGGGCCTTGGGACTTGTGATACCCTTTCATGGCAAACCTAGAAGCCTAGAATGTTCTTTAAGACTGCTTAGCTCTTCTGCCAACAGCAACAATACAAAAACCTACCCCTTCTCCCCTCCCCCCCCCCATCTTCATGTCCTGTGGATGTTACTTTATCCACATTTATAATTTACCACTGTCTCTCTGCTCTGGTTTGGGTGTTGAAAGAACAAGGTGTTTTACCTTTAGCATTTTAAAAAATGAAAGTCAAAATATCACCAGCTCTCCTTCCAGTGTAAATGTATACTAAGCCTAGAACAGTAAGATGCTTTTGGAATCTTTTCTTACTTTGTTGTTGTTTTTATTTTGGCTTTGGGTGGGACTTTTTTTTTTCCAAGGAAAAAAGACAAACTCTGTTATTTATCCTAAATACTATTGTTGGGCTTTGGCTTTATTTACCTTGTTTGCATGTCTTCTTGTCGATGTATTTTCAGTCTCTTATGGCCCTTCTACCTCCTTACCCACAACCCAGAGTGGCCCAAGGGATATTTTGACTTTTTATGTATGGGGCAGTAAGTGAGAGAATTATTTGTTGAGTTGACCATGATTTTAAATATTTTGATTGTTCTGAGACACTCTTCTGGGTGTTTGATTTCTTGACCTGCTTCTCTCCTTGCTAGCTGATTAAACAGTGTCTTCTACACTCTGCTAAGGGTGATGATGGTTCTTGGTTGTTGGTTTGGGTTGGTTGAGTAAAGCCCTGATGCCAAGAGCTCATGTAATCGTTGTTTCATGTGGCTTGGGCCTGTGAGCATTCCTGTGCATTCTTCTCTGATTAATAATGCTGTGTATTAGGCCCAGCATCCCACCTATACAGTCGTAACACTGTTAAGTCTGCCCTTGGGTCATGTTGGCATTTACCCTCAAATTTTGAAAAATAAAACTGATGTTTATTTGAGGGACAGATTGCTTGTCTGTTGTTAAGAATGGTATTTCTCTGACTAATGGTTTATATATGGTCCAGATCAAGAGGTGAATTAAGGAAAGAAACCTGAGGGCGCCTGGGTGGCTCAGTGGGTTAAGCCTCTGCCTTCAGCTCAGATCATGCTCTCAGGGTCCTGGGATCGAGCCCGAGCTCTCTGCTCAGCGGGGAACCTGCTTCCCTTCCTCTCTCTCTGCCTGCCTTTCTGCCTACTTGTGATCTCTCTGTCAAGTAAATAAATAAAATCTAAAAAAAAAATAACGAAGAAAGAAAGAAAAGAAACCTGATGATATGAATCCCGTTTCTCCTCACGGTCTAGTAAGAGAGACTTCATTCCCTAGTGGTATAACAAAGGATTGATTTTTTTTGGTTGTTTGGATGGTTGTTGTAAAGGATTCTGTGGAGTCATGTTAGTTGTACAGGATATAAGAAAGTTAATTGGCAAGACAGTAAATTTTGCTGTATTTGAGTTAAGATTTAATGTCATAACACTGTAATAAAAGGTTTTTCATTTAAGCTCCTATTTCTCCAGATTCTTCCTCCTTAAATTTAACCATCCACAGTATGATTCTCCAGGTGGCAGGTGAGCCAAGCCCTAGGGTAAGCATATCCTGTTAGAACTGGAATTTGCAGCTGAGTTTAATGGGAAGATGAAAGCTGAAGGAGGCAGAGCCAGTTGCCCCAGTGCTTTGTGTAATGGAAGCCCCCCTCTCCCAACTGTGAGCTCCCTGGCTGCAGTAGTCACTGTGGTCTTAGGAGACGGCTGGTGTGCCTGGCCAGGGCATGCACTCATCTTCCTAAGTTGTGAACCTGTGAGTTGTTTGCAGCTCCTTCAGGGACTGATGCCTTTTCTCCAGTTCTGTGATGATTGCCCTGGCCTGGGACGGTGAGATGGGGTTGGCAGGGGTCAGGGTAGATTACCTCCCAGCCTTAGTGAGGTCCTACCATGTTGTCGTTTTGTTTTGTTTTTTGTTTTTGAAGGAGTGGGCTGTGGTGAGGCTAGAGGCTATTAAGATTTCTTGTGGTTGATGAATTCATGGTATGTCACCTAATTTTTTTTCATGAACTCTGTAGAATCATTAGAAGTAGTATTTGCAAGAACCAGAGAAAAGGCTCTCATTGGAGGTGCTATTCAGAGACTATTGGCTATAATGCATTGAGAATGTGGCACTTAGGTCCCAAAGAGAAACTGGAGCCTCCCTTGTTTCTTGCTTTTCTTTGTTTCTTTTTTTTTTCTTCATTTATTTTTAGAGGTGGGAAAAGGACAGAGGAGAAGGGAGAGGGACAAGCAGACTCCTCGCTGAGTGAGGAGCCTCATGCAGGGCTCCATCTCATGACCCTGAGATCACGACCCTGAGATCGTGACCTGAGCCAAAATCAAGAGGCAGACACTTGCTTAACCAACTACATCACCCAGGTGCCCCTCTTGTTTCTTAATTTAAGCAGACTCGTATTCAGAATGTATTTCTGTGAGCATTTGGCAAGTTCTCTGAAAGCATTTCTGGTTAAAGTGGAATTGGCTCCACCTCTTAAGTCTCCTTAGGAGCAGGGTTAGGGTGTAGACAGACAGCACTCAATATTTACTAACACATCTCTGCACTGTTTAGATCATTGTCCACTGTTCAGTGGGAGATTTGAAGAATGAAAGAAGTTATCCCTATCAGCAGCTTACAGTGCAGTAGGGAAGATGAGATATGGACATAGCAATTACAGAACGGTTCAGTCAAGAAGTCCGGAGGGATAAGAACACAGTCAAAATGTGCAGTTTGTGTGTATGGCTGTGGATTAGAGTTCGGGCAGAGAGGAAGAAGAGATTGAGTTGATGGAAAGGGCTTTTCAAATTATACATTTGGAAAGACAGGAAGGACAGTGAACAGGTTAAGTGCTGAGGGCAGAATGCTTAAGAGACCTGTGGTCAGGAGATGCGGGTGACAGACTATGAGAGATGGGCTCAGTCATCTGCAGTGCTTTCCTTTGAGTCTGCTCAGGGGTGTACCTGACACAGTGGTGAGACGAGGTATACCAGAGTTAGATTTGAGCTCGTCCTGTGTGCCAGCTGTGTTTCCATGTACTTCACATATAGTCGCTCATTTTTTGGACAGGAAAACAAAAAGTTCCAAGGGACTTAGGAACTGGCTCAATATTCCATAGCTGTTGAGAGGCAGAGCTAGGATTCCAGTCCAGGGTGCCACATTACTAAAACATGTATTATTAGTAAGTGAACCTGGGCTCTCCCTAGATTCTCCAGTTGGGTTGGAGGCTGTGGTGTGGTGAGTGAAGGCATTTACTGAGTTGATCGGTATCATCAAGGAGTAAAAAACAGCAGAGTTGAAATAAGATAAGTGCCCCTTACATAAATCAAAGATTTCCTGTGGCATCTTCTTTCTGAAGACTTACCTTGTTCATGAGTCAAGTAGTGACTTCTTTTCCTGGTTAGTAAAAATAAGAACTTGGGTGCAAAAACTTTGTGGTATTTATAGTAATTAGCACCCTTTTATTTGTAAATGAGTGGAAAGAAGAAAGAAACCCCTGAGCTCTAGAGTTGGGACATGTGTTTTCAGTTCGCCTCAGATGCCATCTTTATGGGAGGAGGAGTACCTGATGCCTTGGGGTCAAGGATCAGAGTAGACAGTAGATTTTACTTACTCTAAAGAAATTCCCTGCCTGCCATTAAGGCTGGGAAAGAACATGATGCTCTTGGAAGCCTGGGACCACAGTTACAACAGGCAGATATGGTTTCCTGCTGCCTCTATAGTTACAGTTTAACTTGTTAAGGTTGGTAGGATGAAATGAAAAGATTGCTTCATGCGCCTCCTCTGTGAGGGCTGCGTGGTTATGTCAAAATAATGGCACATATGTCAGTGCCAGGAACTAGACACCCCAGGGGCCCTTCCCCAGCTGTACTTGAATAACCATAAGCTCTCCGGACTCAGTGCTCTCTGTCTGGGGGGGAAGCCCTGAGTGGCAATGCCAGCTCTAGCTCCATCCCACAACCCAGAGGGCCTGGCCCCTCCCCTATTTGAGAGCTGTCAGAGGGAGTCAGAAAAGTAAGTATATGCTGACCTGCTCCAAATATTCATAAATCTGACTCCTCGCCTTTGTTAGAAATTGGCTGACCTCATTGTCAGCTCAATTGTGGCTGACTTGTCCCATGTGAACGGTCAGATCAAGTATTGATGAAGGTTAGATGCTGTTTTACTGAACCCTTTTATGTGATTAGCTCAAGAGGCTCGGAGGACAAATGGTCCCAGTAGGATAGGTGCTCACTCATTTGGCTCAAGGCTAATCTTGTCATGAATTCTAGCTCTCTGACTCATCCCTGGAGGCCAGTATAGCTTTGGACAGTATGAGAATAGTGGAAAAAAAAACAATTCATAGAGGTGTGGAAGGAGAAAATAAGTCCTGTTAAAATTAGATGCTTTTTTTTTCTTATTTAGCAGTAATTTTTTAAATCTCTAAATGTTTTCTGAGAAGGCCTTACAGAGGAAAAAGACTCCAAACGGTCTGATTCAGGCCAGATGGTAATAAGAGTGTGGCTTTCAAAAACCAAGGGGCTATACTTGAGGAAGGCCAAATACTTGGTTTCCTTTCTCTAAAAAAAAGTAATAATTTACACTGGGAGAACTGAATAGAATCCCAAATTCATTTATTTGTTACTTGGCCTATGGTTCCTATTATGTGTTTTGTTCTTACTTTAAAAAAATGTTTGGAGCTGGTATATGTCATATATTCCTCCTTTAAACTGGATTACAGTCTGAGCCACTGTTATTACTTCCGCCAAATGCTGGTTCAGAAGGAGAAACTTGTTATTATCTTTGTGGGGAGGTTCATCGTGCTCCTCCAGCGTCAGCCACTGCCAAGTGCCATCTGCCCTGCCTGCCCACATTCCCACCTGCTTCTCTTCCTATCTCTGTCTGACAGCCACCCCTTGAGTATGTTTTGGATCTGCAGCTAGAGCAGGAGTACATCTACTTTTGTCACATTGGAAGTCCGCTCTCTCCTGACCTCCTGCTATCTTTTGACTAAGGCCTAGAGGAATTATTTTCTCTGTTTAGGTGAGAGTTTAGAAATCATGGTAGAGGTTACCGGGGGAGGTTTGCAAAAGGCAGATCCTTGGCTCTGTGGGCCTGAGGATATAATGGCTAGTGGATCTTATTATCTACCTTGAAGTAGCCAGTCAGTTTAATATAATGACAAGGGGTGAGTTTGGGGTGACATAATGGAATTGGGTTCAATATTTGCTCAGTTCAGAGGGCCCTGGATTTGACCAGAAGGTGGGTGGGCTACAGAGCTGGGCCAGTTGGTTATATGGGGAGTGAGAAGGCAGCGTGACCTTCCCACTACCCTGAGACTTGAATTTTTTTTTTTTTTAAGATTTTATTTATTTATTTGACAGAGAGAAATCACAAGTACACTGAGAGGCAGGCAGAGAGAGAGAGAAGGAAGCAGGCTCCCTGCCGAGCAGAGAGCCCGATGCGGGACTCGATCCCAGGACCCTGAGATCATGACCCGAGCCGAAGGCAGAGGCTCAACCCACTGAGCCACCCAGGCGCCCCAAGACTTGAATTTTTGCTCTCAGATGCTGACCCTTTCGTGCAAGGTTCAAAGAAGGTTCAAAGGAAAATTTGGATCACTTGATATTTTCTCCAGCTCTTGTTTTCTTTTTGCAAGGACTGGGTAGCAGAAGCACAGGACCCCCATGCAGAGACCGAATGCAGTAATCAGAACTATCAAACTACCATTTATTGAGCACTTACTGTGTCCGTGCACTGTGCTAAGAACTTTTTACATTTAATTTTTATTGTTAAAATTATCAATATACATATTTTAAGGAGCCAAGTACTTATGCAAAGTTTATTACACAAACACCGGTGACCTCCCTTCCTCCCCACCTCCACCATTTGCTCCTCAGAGGGAGCAGGCTCAGTGTCCGATGCGAGTTTAGTGGACACAGCAGCACCGGGCACAGGGGCTGCACTCTTCCCTCCTTTGTAGTTGCTGTGGCAGAAGTACACACACCGGTTCTGTGATTTGCTCAAGGTCATACAGCTAAGAAATGGTAAAAACTAGGATATGAACAAAAGTGAGTGTTGTTAACCCAAGACTGCTCTCTTAACAGTGTACTACATTGCTTCCCACTCATAAATAGTGTTCAAGTTCATATTACCAGCTGAGCTAACAGCTGTGGGCTAGGGAGAGAGAGCTTTCTATAATAATAGTGCTACATTTCACATGACGATCAAGCCAGTTGTTGACTAAATACTATATGACTTCTCTACTACTAAAGCCCCGCCCCTCACAAGCTTCTGTGGCAACTATAGAAACCAGTCTTTCTCTCTAGCCTCCCATGGGAGAGTCCCTAGAAGCTCCAGTCACTTAGGTTTAGATTTTTGTTGACATTGAAATTTCCATTAAGTCACTCTTGTGACGGCAACACCTTTATCTCTCAAAGTCACAAAACCTATCTATATTCCTTTATTATTGTCAAAAGATACAGTGTCGAAAGTTTTACTTTCTGGAACGAACCTAAAATCTCCCTTTGAACATGCTTAATACTTTAGACTAGAACTTACTCAGGGGGCTACCTTATCCCCTTTAAAGTCAGATTTTATTTCTGCCAAAGGTATCTAGAGAGAGAAAGTGAATTTTAGGCAGAGGGACAGCCATTACAAACCCTGAGGTTGAGGTTTACCTGGTTTGTTTAAGGAACAGAGTGAAGGAGGAGGAGAGTAGAGAAAGATGAAGTTAGAAGATGGAAACCAGATCATGGAGGGCCTTGTGGGCCCTTCTAAATCTTTGGACTTTTGCTGCAAGGGCAGAGGAAACTATTGAAGGCTTTTGAGCAGAGAGGTAATCAATAAAGCCCCTACCTTTGGAAGCGGGATGTGAGAATGGAGTGAAGTTGACACCAAGGTTTTTGGCCTGATCAACTACAATGATGGAATTGCCATCGTCAATGGAGAGGAAAAAGCTATGGTAGAAGTGGGGAGAGGGAGCACCTGGGTGGCTCAGTTGTTTGAGCACCTGCCTTTGCCTCAGGTCATGATCTCAGCCTGGAATCCAGCCCCACGCAGGACTCTATACTCTCAGCAGGGAGTCTGTTTCTTCCTCTTTCTCTTTGCTCTCTATCTCAGACAAAATCTTAAAAAAATAAATAAAGGGGCGCCCAGGTGGCTCAGTTGGTTAAGCTGCCTTCGGCTCGGGTCATGATTCCAGGGTCCTGGGATCGAGCCCCACATCAGGCTCCCTGCTCAGCAGAGAGCCTGCTTCTCTCTCTCCCCCTCTCCCTGACGCTCTGCTTACTTGTGCTCTCTCTCTAACTCTCTGTCAAATAAATAAAATATTTAAAAAAAAAAAAAAAGTGGGGAGAGGGCAGGAGTTCCATTTTGGGGACACACTGGGTATTTCTTTAAATATCCAGATGGAGATATCAAGTGCGCTGTTGTACTCCAAGTTGCATATAGAGTTCAGGAGAGAGGTCTGGGTGGAGATATAAATTGCGGAATTGTGACACGGATTGTATCTAATGCTGTGAGACTGGCTGCAGTTCACTAAGTGATGAGTGTAGAGCAGGGTTTCTCAGCCAGAGTACTAAGACTATTCACACTAGGCCAGGTGTGTCTTGAGGCAGGGAGTGGGGGTGTCTAAAGGCATCATAAGATGTGTAGCAGTATCCTGGCCTTTACCCAGTATGTGGCATTGTACCTCTCCAAGCCCAAGTGTAACAACTAAAAATATCTCCAGACGCTGTCAACTGTCCCCTGGGCAGGGAGGTGACAAAATCTCCCTATTTGTGAGCCATTGACCTAGGTACAGAGAGGTCCAAAGACTGGACTGGGCTTAATACTGTCTGTCCAGCATGTAAACCACTTTATGTTACTCAAAGCACATTTACTGTGCCTTTTCTCAGTTCATAACCGTCTCATGACTTCTGTTGTTATAGTCTTCATCTGACAAAATAATATGGAAGTTGTAAGTGACTTGTTCACATTCACATTGCAAATTAGGGGTAGAGCATGGACTGGAACCCAGAAACCCAGTGTGAGTCTAATGTTCTTCTAGGCCACATTCAGATGAGGTTTGCTGGCAGAAGCAAAGTCTGCCGGTTGTTCCCTGAGGTTTATACACTTTTTGTCAGGTTGTAGAGACTTTCTCATTCATCTTTAGGAGCTCCAGAAGAATTTGTGACCAGGAGGAAGCAGTGCAGAACAGAGGAACCTGCCCCATTTGCTGGCCGATTAGAACGTTCTGTACCAGAAGGGGATTGTCAGGAAACTCTGGTTTAATGATACTACCATGACTCTCTGGGAGGAAAGTCCTCCCAGCTTTGCTGGTGTTTGCATTGGCATGGGTCATGTGTGCATTTTAAAAATAAATTAAGCAAACACTATGAGCCTTAGAAAATGTCTTTTGTTGTTTGTAACATTACTGTCTGACTGAGAATAAAAAGTATCTCCAGGAACTCTCCCTTTTGTACCTCAACAGCTTCAAAGCTGTTCAGCTCCATTTTATTTGCTTTGGGGCTCTGAGCATTGTTTTAGACTGGTCTAACTCTTTGCAGTCCTGTAGCTGAAACCCAGGCCAGTGTTCCCAAGATTGCCAGAATATTTTATTTTGTTTAGTAAGGGTGTATTTTCTTTCCTAGGCTCTGAATTTCACATTTTAATTTCTAATGGAAGTTTTCAAAGTCGAACTAGTGAAATTACAGGTTCAAACAGATAAGTGAAATGCAGAAGTGTGAGAATTTTATAGATGCTCTCAGCTAAGTCTGCTCTAGCTGGGTTCAGGCAGGACAGGTGTGGAACGCAAGGTTATGAGCTGGGAGCTGTTGGACCTCAGGACAGAAATGTGGGCTTCCTTAGAGCTCAGCTGCAAGGGAGACATTTTCCAAAGCTGCAGACACGTCCGCTTGCAAGTTTGCGTGTCTTGGCTTTTTGCAGTGATTTCATTGCCCAAAGGCCAGTTTAAACTCTGCCTTATACAGAGATAGCTTTGATATTATTGAGTTAATAAGTGAGGCCTTCTAGGTGCTCGACCCATGCTAATGTTATCTTCAAAGAATTTCCTGTCTGACACGTACATGTGACTAGCTCATAGGAAAGACTAACAGCCAGTAAAGGAGTTTGTTGAGTTCCAGTTGACTTTTAAGTAAGTGTTCGTATGAATTTGGACAGAGAAGGCAGTGGTACCTTGGCAGATGATAGATTCAAACTGAATTGGAGGGAAGAATAACCCACATGTAGGAAGGCCCAGAGGCATCCACAGGCAGGGTGTGTTCACGGGACACTGGCCAGCCTGGCCATGGAGTGCAGTGTGCTTAAAGGGGTGGAGTGAATTTTGAAGGAAGACCTTTGAAAGCCAAGCAAAGGAGAGCCAGTGTTTAAGGTGGAAGGAAGCAGAGTGACAACAATGCTCTTCAGCAGGGCAAGAGGAAGGCAAATATGAGACCAAGGAGAGTCCCATTTATTCTCCTGCCTTAATCAGCAAGACATTGGGCGGGGGGGAGTGGGCAGGGGTGATTTTGTGAATAATTGTAAGAGAGGAGAGAGAACACAGTAGCTTGTAAGGAAGGGGTAATTGATGGAAGGTTACAGGAGTTCACATGGACATTCTAAGAGGAAATGGGACCAACAGCCTCACCCAGTGCTTCAGCAGAACCCTCAGAGTCAGCCTGCATCAGTGATGACAGGGCTAGGAGCTTGGATAAGCTGCTCTCCTGTTGGGGTAGCCTTCCCAGGGAGGCACTTACCAGGTCTTTCTTAATTTTTAGGAGCATCTCTCCCATGAGGGATGGCCTTGAGAGAGCTCTGTGTGCCTGCCTCCCACCTGGATTCTAGCACGCTTGCTCACCCATGGGATTTGGGAGCTAGAATTCCAAATTGCAGATAACTTTTTCTGAAGTCTTTACTGAAAGGGGAAGTCCAACCCAGCGCCAGTATCCTCCTTTATTATTATTATTTTTTTTTAAAGATTTTATTTATTTATTTGAGAGAGAGAGACAGTGAGAGAGAACATGAGCGAGGAGAAGGTCAGAGGGAGAAGCAGACTCCCCAATGCAGCTGGGAGCCCGATGCGGGACTCGATCCCAGGACTCCGGGATCATGACCTGAGCCGAAGGCAGTCGTCCAACCAACTGAGCCACCCAGGCGTCCCCAGTATCCTCCTTTAAATAATCAATTTTCATTCACAGTGATGTTCATGTTTTATTCTTTATGGTGATATTCTTCATTTGCCACAGGGTAGGTGAATGCTCTGGGAGTTGCCTTTGGCGGTGGGGAGCTCTGGATGGATGGGAGGAAGACTGGAAGGAGGATGGAAAGATGGGTGATGGAGGGAGGATGAGGGCCGCATGATGAAGGATTGGATGAATGGGTAGAGGGAGGATGAATGGACAGATGACAAAGTCCCCAGTAGGACTGTAGAAGTTAGTTAAGAGCAAGAGAGAAAAACTGTTACAGAGGTAAGTATAAAAAGCGGTTTTGCGGGTCTTTTTTTGAAAATAAATTCATACACTTTATGACTGAGTCAAGCTTTGGAGCAGTTTTGGCACAGACAGAAAGAAGACTGTGAACGGACCTGCCCTGTGATTTGCCCTCGTGCATAAAAATAGGTTTCTTTTCTTTCCTTTGGCTGAGTCTCATACCCATCCTTAGCCAGTGCATAAAATATGTCTTTGAAATTTTTGAGGACTGTCCCATGAGGGGCTCGAACACCAACGTTAAAGCGTCTGCTACAGTTCTTGTCCCACTCACATGGCCCTGCTCTTCGAGTTGGAAGTGCCTTGAGCGGTCAGCAGCTGTGGAGGGAAAGGTCACAGTTTGAATATTCTTGAGACAGCCCTCATCACCCTGCTGGTGACTCTGGTAGAGACCTGATGGGACTTCTCATTAATGAGAAACTAACAGGATTGTTGAGGGCTGGGTCAGTGGAGCCAGCTGTGTGAGCAGGGCCCCCCACACTGTGTTTGCAGTACAGGACTAGGACAGAACTAAGTACAAAACCCTGTATTCTTCTGTGTTTGCATTCAGTGTATGTAGTGGTACAAAAGCAGCACTAGGCAGATGCAGTGCTGTTCAGGACTGGCACAGAAAGTGAGGAGGAGAGGGCCCAGTGGTGGTATCTGATGATGCCATCAGTATACACGGAGAGCGTGTTACTTCGCTTGCCCTGCCGCATACCTGCCTGTCTTTCTGTTAACATGTGTGAGCCCTTTTATTTATTTAAATCACAAAGAAGAGCAAAATAAACACAGATATATGAAAGTCTCCATGTTGTGGTGCTTTATCTAAACAACTAGCTTTCAGATAGAAAAAGCATAGCCCCAAAAGCCCTTGTAAGACACCCTTGTTTCAATAGGCTTTTCAGCCTCCCTCCCACCCTGGAACGTTAAATGTTAATAAACAGATAAACAGTTAAAATGTTAATAAACATTTAAATTAAATTACAAACAGTTAAATGTTAATAAACACCAGGACAGAGTCGTTCACTGTCATCCACTCGTTCGTGTTACTGACACTTGCGGCTTACTGGACGCAAGGCATCAAGAATCGGCAGAAGCAGCTTCCAAACCCTCTTCAAGGGCAGCTTGCTCTCCTGGTAGCCCTGTGTGTCCTGCCATTGAAAACTGATGGAGGAACTTTAAAAAAATATTCCAGCCAAAACCGAACTAGTGTCCTGTCTTTTTAAAAACACTTTAGCCTACAGTGAGTGTTTTCTCTGAGTGACAGTTTTAATAGTCTTTTGGAAAAGTTACTGTGATTTCTCTTTAATTTTAAGAGAACTGTTGCAAGTGCGCACTCACATAAGATCAGTGATAACCAGATCACTGGCTGGGAGTGACTCTGCTGGTCCCCAGGGTCAACTATACTGTTGTGAAAAATCAGAGCAAGATTATTTTTAGGTTTGCTTGAGAACAGAATCACAAGTACTAGATCTTAAGTTGTCTTTCTAGGAGGTTGTGGTGAATGGGACTGAACTTATGCTTTATGTCTATAAATGTTGTCTTCTAAAAGTATTTTAAAATATTTGAGAATATTAGCCAAATGATGGCTCTCAGTTGTTTCTCCATTGTGGAAGTGCAGCTCAGGACCTGGCCCAACTACTGTGATGATTCGGCCGGCTTGAGGCCAAGGTCCTTTTCCCAGACACCAAGAATGGAGAGGCATCTCTGTATTAGCTGGTGGGTTTGGCATTTCCGTGCTCTAAGAGAGGACTTGCCTGCCATGTAGCCAAGTAGAACTTGGGTCCCAGGGCTCACCACTATGACAGCCATTGAGTGAAAAGCTTAGGGAAGACCGAGCACACGGGCAACACCTCAGTCCCCGTGGACCTAAAGGCTGTCTCTCCTTTGTCAGGAACACTTTCTTGTCCCCTAGCAGATGCAGCCTTTGAAAGCTTTGAAAACTATGCAGCTCAGGTAGGCGCTGGGAAACTGGCCTTTAGACCCGGAGTCAGATACAGGACTTCTTTTCAGGGTTTGATTATTCATACCCTCTATTAGCATGGATAAAGCCAGCCTTGCTGCCAGTCCCTAGGTGCTGAGAAGTGATTCCTCACAGAGAGAAGGGCAGCCTTCTGCCTCAGACTCCTGAGATTTGCAGTCATGCCTCTGGCCTCCATTTTCACTCGAGTCAGCTTAAGCCAAGGCTCTGCGGAAACTACCACCTGATGCCTCTATCCCTGTTTTCCTTATTAGAAGAGGCACAGCTGTTTTAGGAGAGGTGTCATGTGATACCAAGTTAGTTAAAATAATTGACCTTTACTTCTCCTGTGGATAGAGCTTGAAGAGTTGCTAGGCCCCAGAAGAGAATAGACATTATTGCCAAATCCTGCTTTTAGGCTGGGGTTGGAGACTTCAGCCACCAGAACCTGTTACACTGGGTCTTGGAACTCCAGTGGAACCTGAAATATGGATGGGCCTCCCATGTCCAGTATACCTCCATCCCACTGTTAGGAAAGGCACTTCCTGCTTGGCCTCCTGCCATAGGACACCCTGGACAGGCTGTTCTTGGAATCTCTGCCAGGCTTTTCCTCCACAGCTGGTATTGCATTGCCTGTGTTCTGTGATCCATTGTAACACCTATAATCCTGCATGTGGGGAGTCTAGATGATAAAGTTGTTTTGAAATAGAATTGGCTCCCTCTCCCTTCCTCAAAGTGATGGTAGTTAATTTGGCTGGGTGGGTGGTTGGGAATAGAGTTTGTTCTCAAGCTACCTTTCTGCACCAGTAGAACATCAAAAACTTCCAATATGCCATTCTCTGGGTGAAAGGGATTTAGGTAGCATTTTCCCCCTCAAAAGGCACAGAACCTCAGCCACTAAGTTAGAGGATCAAAAATCCATAATCTGAGCTAGTTACATACCTCACTGAATGTCCAAGGGCCAGAGCACTTACATGGAAATCTGAAAATGCTCACATGTCTTTGTTCCTCTCTCCACCAGTTGCAGAGGACCCCTTTTATTTACCGTAAAATGGAAATGTGCAACAGCTCCTTGGCAAAGTCATGAACTCCCTTCTCAAGCACTCCAGACAAGTCATAAGGCTGTTACTAGCATTATAAAGGCCCACATGAAGTGTAGGGAACTTTGGTCTGGAAAACAGTTAAATTTAAGGGGGAAATACTTCATAGAAAACAAATGCTATTTTTTTGGGGGGGTTTTCTTTTGTCTCTGCATTTTTTTCCTGCACAGAGACCTTTGAGCATAGTATTGGTTCCAACTCTTGTGGGAATTCTAGGCCTTTATTGCTTTCCTTGGATTGTGCTGAATGAACAAGTGCTGGGAACTACTGAGCGCAGTTTGTTTTAAGCTTCTACACTTTCTATTTCTGGTGCATGTAACCTTCGACCAGGCCCTACAGAATGGAGACAGAGAGCTCTTCACTCCCCAAGCCCATCCTTGTTGATCGGGTGGTACATGGCCGCTGAGATAATTCCAGTCTTAGCCTGTTTGCTAGAGGCGTAGTTCGCTTGGGGACTGGCAGACACTGGGCCATTTTAAACACCACTGCTCTTACCAGTTCTGTGCCCTTGAGTGGGTTCCCTCTCTGAGTTTGGAGATATTGGCTTGTCTCAATGGATCTTTTTGAGAATTAGAAAGAATAGGTTAAAGTGCCCCAGCAGCACCTGGCATGTTGTTGATGCTCCATTCACCCTGGCCTGCTCCTCCTCCAGATTTGCATGGTCGGGATTTCTTTGATGATAACCACCAAGCAGATAGGAACATACTTCTGGTCTTTTGAGGCTTGATCTGGGGGAGGAAAAAAATCAAAAGCGATTTCAGTGTCTTCCCCTGAAAACTCCACAGAAACTTTAATCTAATCTCATGATCCCTATTCTTAGCAGATTTGACCTCTGGCCTAAGCATGACCAAAAGAGGGGCTATGCTTTCTTGGAGGCCTGTTTTTCAGCCTTCTGAGCCATGCACTGTATTGACTCCTAGGACTTTTTTATTTATTTTTTTAATATTTTATTTATTTATTTTACAGGGATACAGTGAGAGAGGGAACATAAGCAGGGGGAAGTGGGAGAGGGAGAAGCAGGGAGCCTGATGCGGGGCTCGATCCCAGGACCCAGGGATCATGACCTAAGACAAAGGCAGATGTTTAACAACTGAGCCACCAAGGTGCCCCTGACTCCTAGAACTTTAAATCTTGGGAAGACTTAGAGTGGAACCTGAGCTCCTCTTAGGGAAAGGGACCTTATCCAAGGTCACTTGGTGAGCTGGTGCAGAGCTGGGAATAGAACCCAGATCACCTCTCAGTTCTGCTCCAACTATATTCTGCTGCAGTGGGAACAGGAGGGTCTTGAATCTCTAGCCTGACCACCGCCAGAGTCCCGCCTCCCCCTGAGACCCGGGACCCTGGAGCCTGTGACCAGATGGTGGCATGACCCCCAGATACTTGTGTCCCCAGGCCTAAGCAGGTATCTCAAAACTTGATTTTGGAAGGGCCAATATTCCTGTGACTCGGAGATGTCTGACACTCCAGGTAGTAGGCTGGGAAACACCTGTCCTCTTTTAGTTATTAATTCAACAAATGTTTATTGGGTGCCTGTTGGGCCAGGCATCATGCTAGATGCTGGGAAGATGGAGGCAAACAAAACAAAGTCATACTGAAAAAGATTCTAATCACTGGCTATCCTGCAGCCAAGCACTATTTTCCCTCCACAAAGAAATCTTTTTTTTTTTTAAAGACAAATTCTGACTGCCTGCATCCCATCAAGCTAATGGTGGGAAATTTTATCTCCGTCATTCTTGTACCTTCTTATTCTAATTATGCCTAGATTTGGGATTCCTTTTTTGTTGTTGTTTTTAAGATTTTATTTATTTGACAGAGATCACAAGCAGGCAGAGAGAGGTGAGGAAGCAGGCTCCCTGCCGAGCAGAGAACCTGATGTGGGGCTCAATGTGGGGCTTGATCCCAGGATGCTGGGATCATGACCTGAGCTGAAGGCAGAGGCTTTAACCCACTGAGCCACGCAGGCACCCCTAAATTCAGGATTCTTTTTTTTTTTAAATAAAAATTTTTTTTAATTTATTTGACAGAGATCATAAGTAGGCAGAGAGGCAGGCAGAGAGAGAGGAAAGAAAGCAGGCTCCCCGCTGAGCAGAGAGCCTGATGCGGGGCCGATCCCAGAACCCTGGGATCATGATCTGAGCCAAAAGCAGAGGCTTTAACCCACTGAGCCAACTAGGCGCCCCTAGATTCAGGATTCTTAAGGTAGTTTTCAAGCATCAGCAAATTCCCTCAGGTCATTTATCATGGTTACGGTTGAGACACCTGCTCTTGGTACCCGTTTGGTCCCTTTGGTCAAGGGCCCCGCTGCTTGTAAGCCACTTTAGGGTTTAGGACATTAGGGAGGCTGGTCACCTGTTAACTTCTGGCCTCCTAGGTGCTGGCATTGGCTGGGTCTTTCCAAAGAGCACACTCCTAAAGCAGGGTGGCTTGCATGGAGACACAGGTCATTCTCCAGAAAGTTCATGCCACTGTTGTTTGGTCTTGGCAATCTCATGCTGAACATAAGGGAGAAATGAGACCATGAAGCCTTTTCCACCCAGACAAGTGGCTCCGAAAATACCTTTGAGAATTGAAAATAAACCTTATTATCATGTGACAGGGGAGAGGCAATGTGGGAGAACAAAAATCAGACTTGAAGCTTTGTGCAGTGGCAGCATCGTAGCCAATGAGGTTTATCCGAGGCGCGATTGTTGCTATTTGAAAAATCAGACTTGGGTTTGAACCTTGCCTCTGCCTTTTCCTACCCATGTGACTCGGAGCCGGTCTTTTAGTCTCTGCGGTGAGATGGACATGAATTAAATGAGTGTGCGAGGGGCACCTGGGTGGCTCAGTGGGTTGAGCCTCTGCCTTTGGCTCAGGTCATGATTTCAGGATCCCGAGTTGGGCTCTCTGCTCAGCAGGAGCCTGCTTCCCACTCTCTCTCTGCCTGCCTCTCTGCCTACTTGTGATCTCTCTCTGTCAAATAAATAAATAAAATCTTTAAAAATAATAATAATAAAGGAGTGTGGGAATCCTTACCCGGCTATAGGGTGAGGGTTTTTTTTGTTTGTTTGTTTTTAAAGATCTTTATTTATTTATTTATTTATTTGACAGGATTAAAGCTAGGCAGAGAAGCAGGCAGAGAGAGAGAGAGGAAGGGAAGCAGGCTTTCTGCTGAGCAGAGAGCCCAATGCGAGCTTGATCCCAGGACCCTGAGATCATGACCTGAGCTGAAGGCAGAGACTTTGACCCACTGAGCCACCCAGGCGCCCCTGTGGGGTGAGGTTTAAAGACAATGTATGCAAAGCTCTGAGTACCATGCCTGTTATCTAGGTGCCCAATGACAGTTCCAGTTTCTGCGGCAGTCTTATTGTTGGTCTAAGGGTCATTAACCAGAAGTAGCCTACGTCTGAGGTTTAAGGTACAGAAAATGGTGGATGGGGATTTTTAGCAGAGAGGTTGAGAACTTGCTGTCCAGCAGGAAGGCAAAGTTGGTGCTGATGCAGCTGTTGAAAGATGAGGACTGGCCCCCTCCACTGCCTTCCCTCTGTCGGGATGGCGTGATGGAGTAGGACTGCTTAGCAACTGGCAGTGCTGAGAGTTGGCCTCTTAAGGTTTCGCATGGCAAGGACAACCCTCGGGCTTTGTCTGTGCCGCGGGGCTTCCTTCTGGCTCACTGGGGACCATAGATTCTTCTTCTACTTGGTTTGATTGTCAAGTTGTACCTGCTTTGTTTACCATCACTGACTGTGTTCACTCTCTTCCAGGGGCTCCACGGGCCTTACCCCTTCGGCCAGTCTTAAACGGGCATCGGCAAGAAGAAAAATTAACAAAAGACAGAAGGCCTGACTTTGGGGTGGGGGGGGAGGGCAGGGGGTTCCTCTGGATTGCAGACCACACCGCATGGACCCCTGGCTCTGACCGTCCCCCCATCCTGGAAGAAGAAGAAGAAGCAGAACAGACTAGTTTTGAGTAAACTCAGTATGCATGTGTGAGTGCTGAATCGCGGAATGGTGTTGAGGCTACTAAGAAGAAACCCATGCAGCCGCCTTGGGTTTTGTGTATTAGGCGTCAGTCTAACAAGTCATTAGGTCACTCGGGAAGGAAAAAAAAGTTTCAAATGGGGGAAAAAAGCCATCTTTTTAAACAAAAATTATTTTGCCTACAGACAGGTTGTAGTTTTGAGCACATGTTAATTTTTTCCCCTTTCCCCACTTTGTTTTTTTTTCTTTCGATAAGGGATAACATACCCTTTCTAGAATAGCTGCTTGCTCTGGAGGCGATTCAGGTTGCCAGCTGGTGTGTCATGTTGGGAGACCCTGCAGGCCCATGCTGCAGGAGGGCAGCACGTGCTGCCCGGCTCCAGCAGTCTCGGACCCCATTTGTCTGTAATGGCATCAGCCAATGAGTTATCACCCTTTTCCTCCTTTTCTCTTTAATCTTCTGTTGATTTACACCTTGGACATTTGTATCTGTCAACCCCTGTGGCTTGCTACCATCAGAACCTCTCTGAAGACCCAACTTCCCTGTGTGGCCAGCAGAGGAAGCCTTGAAGACAGATCTTGGGCAACATGGAAGTTTCTGAGGCCGAGAGGTGTCCTTCTGCACACACTTACGACAACTCAGATTGCTTTTCTTCCGTGTTTCTCTTGGCAGAGAGGAATGCCATCACGCTTACTGCTCTTTTGGATTCTTCATACACAGCGGCTCCCCATTCACTCTGGGAACAGTGCCTCTGGGCTGCGTAACATGCGTGTGCCACGTGCTCGCACATGGGTGTTGGTGCAGCTCACCAGCAAGTGTGCAGCGGGCAGGTGGAAAGGTGTCCAGGCTTCTCTGTTGTGACACAACTCCCTTCCCTGTGTTTCCCGCCCCTTGTCCTTTGCGGTATTTTCACAGCCTGTTAGTGGAGGCTGAGCTGTTAAGGTATGGAAATACAGCCCCAAGCAGGAAGTTGGCCCTGGGGAGGGGCCGCAGTTACTGACTGTGATTTTGGAGACTGCAGTGTGATGAAATGAGATCCCCCCGACCCTGAGCAGGATGCTTGGCTAGTGGGCGGCAGTGGGCGAGGGGCAGCCCAGCTGGAGCAGACGCTGCTTGGCTGGCTGCCCGCTTGGGCACGTGGCCCCACCAGCATCCTGTGGATTGCAAGCAGGTTGAGCTGTGGACCTCTCTATGGGAAGCTTGAATCAGGCTAGAACAGCTGTCTGCCAAAGATACAAGAATATGCAAAGTCCCTCTTCTCTTTTCTTCTCACCCCCTCCTTCCCTTGAGTCTTGGTTGGTTTGCTAGCCGGGGATGTGGATCTAGGGTGCGGTTGCCAGGTCACCGGCCTGTTCCCACACCTCCACCATCTCGGGGGTGTGAGACCAGCAGGGAGGCCAGGTGATGAGCGGCTGCAAGGGGTCATATAGCCTGGGTGTGGGTGAGGGTCTGCCTGCCTGTCTGTCTCTGTCTGGGTGTCTGAGTTCCAAAAATGTGTGTTGTTTGTTCCTCCTCATCCTCTTCTGAGACTGTTGTTTTTTAAAGCTTGATTGTGGGAGAAAAGCTTGTATGAAATTCCTCCTTCACCTCCCCACCTCTCAAAAAACAAAGGGGGAAACACTTTGGTGCACTGGAAACGTGCTGGGGGAGGGTGGAGCCAACCCGCTGAGAAGGTCTGGCAGCTGGGGCTGGGATAGGACTAAGGCTCACACTGGAGCAGCCGTTTTCAGTGCACATGAGTGCCCCATTCCTGAGCAGAACAGAGGGGAGTCCCCATTGGGTGCCCAGGCTATCACTGGCTCAAGCCAGGGGCTCACCATGACTTTCTGTCTGAGGGCCCTGTTAGGCCCAGATTGCCACTACTGTTGGTGCCAACCTCCTGGGACATGGCCACCCTGGAGCCCACACACGCCCAGCCCTCAAAACAGCACATCTCCAGCTGTTGCTGGCAGGATCGTGGGAGGCTGTACATCCCCTGGTTTCCTGGCTTCCTCGTCGGCCCTGCACCTGGTGCACCTTCCCCATTGTCCAGGAGGGGCTGCCTGCCTTTGTTCAGCAGGGGCTTTCGTAGGTCGCCATTTGTGAGTCCGGCTCTGCCAGAGGCATCCTGCTCCTCCTGTTGCTTGTAAGGCAATGTGACTGTCTCAAGCACGTTGACTCCCCTCCCAAGAGCAAAGCGTTTCTGTACACGTTGGAGAGGGGAGCTCCTTGCAGAGGGCAGATCAAGCACAAGTAGTGTGTTAGGAGTCAGGGATTCCATGCCCCCCCCCCCCGTCCCCGGGGCTGGGGGCTGCCAGTACCATTCATTCTGTCTCCTCTCACTGGTTTGAGTTCTGAGCAGTGCCCGGAGCCCCTCTCTTCCCCGTCCTAGTGTGGTGGTAGAAGCAACCCTCTCAGCCACAGTAGGCTTTGCTCCTCTTGGACTCTTCCCCAAAGGGCAGGCTGCCTCTGGGCAGGACCACCAGTGTCTGGCACCCTTGAGAGGAGGCAGACGGCATCCTTAGGCGCCTGGGCCCAGTGAGGGAGGCAGAGGGGCTCAGGGCTGGGAAGAACCTATCGTGTGCATGGAATGAGGTGTGTGTGGATGTGTGTATGCGTGCATGCCTTTTTTTCCCTTTTGCCACGGGGGCAGTTGAATTCGGTGTATTTTTCTACAAGAAACAGCCTTCTCTCCCCCAGTAAGGATTGTCTCTAATTTTAAGCTCATCATAGAAGCTCACCAAGACAGCTTTATGTGGCTTGAGGGTGGCCAAGATGGGATCCCCAAATTCAATCGGAGCCCCAGCAAGAGAGGATGGTGGGGTTGCTAGGGCTCAGAAATGCAAGCTGATTTCCCCAACCCACCCTGCCTTGCCTTTCCTTCATTTCCTTGGGTGAATGCTGGAGCAGCCATGGCTGCCCCGTCCACCTGGACAGTGGTGTGTAGCAAGCAAGCTGGGTGGGTGTTTGTAGTGGGACCTCATGGTGCCTGGGAGGAGATGAAGATGGGGAGGTTTTTCCTTACTGTATAAATGAATATTTGTATGATTAAATTAACACACACACACACAAACTATTTTCATGTGTGTCAGTGAGTTTTATTGTGCCCTCAAGCATCTGTGTATCTGTTTGCCCCCACAGTGAAGCTGTGATGACACTTTTTGGTTCTTGGGTCTTCCTTTTGCACATGGGGAACCTGGGACCCTGAGGTTCATTATGGTTGGGACATTCATCCTGGGGTTATAATTAGATCTGCTGCCCTTCCTGGCTTGTGACCAAAAAGGGGAGGGAACTATTTCCAAGGATATTCAGGTCCTCACGGTACTGTGCATCTCTTGAGTGTTTCGCTATGCCCAGCACAGAAGCAGTAGTGGCCAGGTTCGTGCTGATTGGCCAGCAGACATCGTTTGGGCATTTACCGAGTGTCGGGTCCATAGCCCAGATGGAGGAGTAGCACAGGTGGAATACAGAGCCTCACAGCCATCTTTCCTCCCGGGAAAAAAAGGCTGAGTTGGGGAGTCCCTCTTCCGGCCCCAGCTGGGCCTCTGGCAGGTGGGGAACACAGTTCTTACGTGGGGGTCAGACAGCATGAAAAGCACTCAATTGGCATGACAGCAAATGGTGGGTTCCCTGGACCCACCTCTTTATGGCTGTAGCATATTTGAGAGCTCAGACTCGTTTGTTTAGTCACATAATCCCCTGTGTTGAAGAGAAACACCAGAGAGGGAGGGAGCTGGTTGAGTCACACAGGTTGAGACCCATGGCCTCAGCTCCCAGATGCTGGCGTGAAGTTTGCTTAATTGCAGATCCCCCCATTGAACCTTAACCCCGGCTGGCAAAGCTGTGTGTTCTAAAGGATGGGGAGGCCATCTCCCCACAGGCAGCTTAGGGAACCGGTGGCCGCAGATTGACGAAAGAAATGGAGGCACCATGGGAGAACTGGCTTCTGTTCTATGGGCCTAAATATAGGACTCCAGTTCCTCCCTTTAGCCTGATAACGGAGGCCCAGGGAAGGGGAAACCGGCCCAGAGACCCCTGTGGTGAGTGCTCTCCCCCCAGTCCCCAACCACTGCTATGACAGCACACCAGCATCCTGCTTCCTTCCAGGTGCTGTTTGTTCTCTGCAGGAGAGGGGCCCCCACCCTGTCACCTGGGTCTTCTGGCAGCTCAGACCCACTCCCAGGCCTTCCTCAACACCCCTACTGCTGGACACTTATTTGCTTGGCAGAATCTGTTTGTCTTTGGGGCTGTAACCTGTCAAGAAGTCACCAGGCCCTGGGAGGTGGGAGCAGGTTTGATGGTAGCTCCTGGCTCAAGCCATTCCCACGGGGGCTGGGTGACAGGGAGGGGGCTCTCTTGCCTGGGGTAGGGGTGGAGGTGCTGGGGAGGCAGTTGCAGTGGTCCAGGCCCAACCCTCCTGGCAGAACAAACAGGTCCTCTAGCCACTTCCCTGCCCCAGCTCAGGTTGTACCTGGGTGCCTCCCTCACCTGCTGCCTGTGACCCGGCCACTTTCCCAGACACCACCTCGTGTCCAGCCCTGTGGCGGCCAAGAGAACAGACAAGGAGGGTGCTCCTGGGAGTGCAACAGGGAGCAGGCAAGGCTGCTCTGAGCCAGGACAACATGTTTGAGGTTGGGGGTCAGGGTGTCCAGAGAATGGATTCTGACAGATTAGCAGGGGTCTCAGATGCCTTCTCGAGAAAATGGACGTGGCCATGTGTAAAAGCCAGGACTTTGTGGAGCTCTTGGGTTTAGGGGGTGGGTTGGTGAATATCCTTTTTTGCCCTTAGTCTGAGGTGCTTTGATCTGGGGCAGTGCTTCTCAAATGTGAACGTGTTAAAATGCAACTTCTGATTTAGTAAATCCTGGGGAAGAGAGCAAGATTCTGCATGCCTAATAAGCTCTCGGCTGAGCCCACACTGCTGGGCCCAGGACGGACGGCAGAGGATGCCCAAAGGGGTTGCCAGCACCACCACCACCCCCCGCCCTGGGTCTGTGGGACCGAGCCAGATGTAGCCAGGCCCACTAGAATCTGAGGGAGCTGAACAGTCATCTTCAGCATTTGGAACAGTGATCTTCAGAATGTGGGCCATGGTTCCCCAGCGTTTCCCCAGGATTATCCAAGGCTGTGATTTCTGGCTTATACATCACTTCTAGTGTACTGTGTTTGTGTCACAAACAACAAATACTGGTGTTCCACTGTAATTGTGGTTATATTGGTTGACAGCTATTGGCCAAGTCCTATTAAACTATTTGTACGAATTACTTCATTTAATGCTCACAGCCACAAGATGGTCCAGGGCAGGCTGGCCTGGTGCTCAGCTGATGGACAAGTAATCCCTAAGTGTCATGGCTCATGAGACCAGAAGTATGGGTGCCGCGGGCATATGCAGTGAGCAGCCCCCACTTAGCTCAGGGGTGTCTGGGGGGAAGCGGCACTTGAGCTCACTCTGAAGGAGGGAGGGAGGGTTGATGTACTGAGACCCTGAAAGGAGATTAGCACCTCTCCCAGGACTGTTACTTCCTATGGCCGTTTGTACGGTATCTAGAGAGGTAAGAAGAATGGCCTTCCTGGTGACTGTTCGGGGGAATTCTGCTGCCCTTGCGGCTTTGCCTTTTGTATGATCACCCTTTTATTGAGCATTACTTGTATGCCAGGCACCGTTAGATAGGGCCGTGGCCAAATGAGACAGAAGTCCCTATCATAGAGCTGACCCTGTAGTTAGGGTCAAGACAAGACAAGTAACACAGATGTAATACGTTATGAGGTGGCGGGTGCTGTGGAGAGAGAGAAAGCAAAGAAGGACAGGGAGTGCTGGTGAGGGAGAGAGGATTGCTAGAGAAGGCCAGAGAAGCCTTCATTAACATGCACGAATATGTGAAGTAAAAAGGTTCCAGGCAGAACAACCAATGCAAAGGCCTTGAGACGGGAACATGGCTGTTGCAGAGTGAGCAAGAAGAGTAGTAAGAAATGAGGTCAGGGGCGCCTGGGTGGCTCAGTCGGTCAAGTGTCTGACTCTTGGTTTCATCATGATCTCAGCATCGTGAGAACTCTCTGTCTCAAATAAAATGTTTCTTAAAATGAGGTCAGAAAGGTGAGGGGGGATCAAGTCAGGTGTGGCCTTGAGGTGATTGACCTAACTGGTTTTCACTCTGGGCGAGACAGGAGCCATTGGAGCACTGTAAGCATGGAGAAGGACACATTCTACGTCCTTTGAAAGAGATGACACTGTAGGTTACAAGGGAGAAGTGGGGAGATGCGGTGTTGACTGGGTGCTGTCAGTGGGGTGGGGAGCAGTGGTTAGATCCTCAGAACACATGGGAAACAGAGCCAGAGTATTTGCCCGTGGGTAAGATGCGGAGTTCAAGGAGGGGGGTGGCATGCAAGATGGAGGGGTTGCTGTTCCCTGAGACAGGACTGCCCGAGGAGCAGCTCTTGGGGTAGAATCTGGGGTCGGGTCCAGACCTGTGCAGTGTGAGATGCCTGTTTGCATCTGTGGCAGGCACGGGGCAGGTATATGCAAGTCTGTTGTACTGGGGAGATGGGGACACGGTGTGGGTGTCGTCATCATTAGGTGGAAATTAGAGCTTCAGGACTAGAGATCTCTATCCCAGGAGTGCCCCCAGGTTTGACCTCATCTGTCAGCACACTCCCTCAAAGTCTGCTCATGGCCCCAGCTCCCTTGTGATGATCTTCTCTGACTGAGAAGACCCTCTCAGACTCAGAGCTCTGAGGGCTGCAATTGACCTCTCCTTTCCTGGCAGCCCTCTCTGCTGGTCATTTTTGCAGGTGGGTGTAGAGAGCATGAGGGCCTGGCAACCTGCTGTCCAGGCTAGGGGTGTTCTCACCCGGGAGCCAGGTGGCAGGGCCATGGAGGAGGGAAGCCAGGACCCCGGTAGGTTGTAATTTCATTCCTGTGGTCCTGTCCTCCCAAAGATAGTCTAGGGCCCCTGGAGCCAAGTTCTAGGAGTTCCTCCTGCTAGGCTGTGGGAAAGGGAAGTCTGAAAGGAGATGGGGGCTGTGTCTGGATGGGGGCCCCACCTGGCCCTGGTCAGCAGCTGAGACCTCCAAGATCCCTGAAAGGCTGGGCTGTCACTGCTTGGGGCTTCTGAGCAGCCGAGGCCCCCTAAAGAGTTTGAGGGCAATGGGACAGCAAGGGCCGGGGAAGAATTGCATCTGAGATCTGAGGCATGCCTTCTCTGGGACACGTGGAGAGCACGTCCCTGGGGGGCGCTGGGAGTACAGCCACCTCAAAGCTGGTGCAGTGTAGGCCCAAGGCCGGAAGAGGGCGCCCTGTGGCCCGGGCCCTGTCGGGAAAGGATGGACACTGCCCAGGCCTGGCTCCCCCTGCAAGCATGTTTTCCAGATCCCCAATCCTCCAGGGCGCGTTGGCCCTAATCCCCCACTCCAGGTAGATGAGCTTGTGTTCCCGAATCTAGGCTCTGCTGTGTTTCCATGGTGGGAAGCTCACTGTCCTGACAGCTCCAGAGGCGGCGTGAGAATTGAAACCCATCATAGAAGGTGAGCACATGGTAAGTGTCTGACATGAAGTGAGCCATTGTTTTCATGACCTGAGGAGAGGAGCCTGGGACACTGGGCATTTGAGAGGCAGAGTCCAAAAAATCCACAGCCTGCTCGGGAGTCTCTCCCCACACCATTGCCCTCATTTCAAGCAAATCCTTGTGGCTGTTTCTTGGGTTGGGGCAGGAGCTGGGTTGCATGAAAGGACCATTCTGGAAGGGAGTCTAGGGGATCCTAATTCCCTCTAAAATAAGGGGTGCTAAGGGGAAGAACCGCATCGGCACTGCAGGCATTAGGCTCCCAATACAAGTTTGTTGAGTGGCGAAACTGACGAATGTGTAGGAGAGGCCACCTTATGGGGGACTGGGCTGGTTTCTGGAGGCAGACATTGCCCTGGCCAGCACAACTCAGACCCCAGATGGTGGCAGGGCTCCTGGAGGGAGAGGGTGTCACAGGTGTGCCTGAAGTGGAGAATGACAGCCTGGAACTTATGCTTGGGAACTGGTTTGGCCACTGTGGTTTACCACTTCCGAGGGTGGGGCAGTGGGGCTGACACGTTTGCTTCCAGGTGCCCTCAAGGGCCCATATCAGTACCAGGGCCAGGGCCGGAGGCCAGGCCACAGGTGGGCACCACAGTGGCATTGGCACCCCTTCCTCACGCCTGGTGCTGGTGTCAGGGCAGAAATCCTCTGGACGCCTGTACCTTCACTGACCTCTCTCCTCCCACACCTCCCGGCTTCCTGAGAGTTGAGGACACTTTGCCCAAAAGCCTTGGGAGTGAAGTCTTGGCGGGTTGGGGCAGTAGTTACCAGACAGGTCAGAAGGGCAGTCTGTGTATGCACCGCGCCCCTCCCAGCAACCCCTTCCCATGTATGTTATCCAGGGCTGATGAAGACGTCTGTTGCTGTGGGGACATGGGACCTGGGAGATGAGAAAAGTGAGCACCGGTGGGCCACTGGAGAGGCTAAGGCCTGTGAGTACGGCCCATAGTAAATATGGCACACAGGAGGGTCTGGGACAGCCAGGAATCTCTCCAGCAACCTTGACTTGGGGACAGTGACCATTCTAGAGCATCCCAAATACGAGACCAGAAAGAGCCTTCAAGCCCAGGCAGAAGGCATTGCCTTCCCCAGAGTCCCACCACCTCTGTGGCCACTCCCAGCCCAGGCTGTCTCCAGGACACCTGGGCCTGCACGGAGAGCCATGGTCCCCTGCATGAGAAAGAATCAGTGGCTGGGACACAGGAACAGACTCCAGCTGGCTCAGCTACTCGAGCCAAGCAGCCAGGCCTCTGGTGGGGTCCAATCATAGTGGCAGTGGTTAGGCCTCAGGGGAGGAAGCCTTGGCTCTCAGGACTCTTTTGCATGAAGTGGGGAGGAATTTGCATCTTTGGAAAGTTACAGCTATGGGAAGGGAAGGGGGGCTAGGAGCCCTTGGCCAGGACTTCAGTCGCCTGCCTCCCCTTGCATGAGGTGGGTATGGGGGAGCAGACCCTGTGGCAGCCAGCTCCCACCTACCTGGAGTGAGGAGCACACCGTTTCCCATTCCCACGGGCTCAGCATTTGGAGTCCAAGGAACAGAGGTTCAAAGGCAGTGTGCTCAAAGGCAGATTGACAAGCCCAGAATCCGGCATAGGTGTGCACTGCTGTGCTCCCCTCATGCAGGAACACACACACCATGCTTGTGCACCCCCATACTGACACAGGTGCCCACTTGTTCCCGTAGTCCCTAGCCAGACGTACCACTGTGGCCTCGGGGTCACGTAATCTCACAGCCCCACATGTCCACAGGAAGTTCACCCCCGTGTGCACATGTTCATATGTAATAATCACAGCTGGTGCTTATTACAGTTCTTGCTGGTACGTTTTTATTTATTTTAATTTTTCTGTTCCAGCCTCGCTGCTATCCTGTTACTGTTCTATACATACTTAAAGAACACAAAACTTACAGGTGCAGCTTGACGAACTCCTTCCTACCAACACTCTGCGCCACCATCACCCAGGACCCCCAGCAGGCTCCCTGGTGTGCCTTCCCAATCGAGCCCCCGACTCTCCGCCCCCCAAAAGGGCCAGGATTCTGACAGGATCAGCACCATTATCACTCCTGTTTAAGAGGCCGGAGACTGAGGCTTACTCCCACAGTCACACACTAAGAAACAACCAGACTAGACTAGTTGAGTCCAGACGACCACACTAAGCACCCAGTGAGGCAGGGGCACACCCTCACAGTCACAGAGGCCATGGTCACACAAGAGCCCGGGGAAGGGCCTATTTTGTTTTCTCCAGGAGAAGAGCGGCAGAGACAATCTCAGCTTTGTTTTCAGTCGGCCCTTAAAAAGGAGCGTCTTGGCTCACAAAGGATCAGCAAGCTCTGTGCTGTGCAGCTCCTGCCCTGGGGGGCCACTGGGTCCGTGGGGACAGGGAACACACGGGAGGACACTTTTGCGCTAGAAGGAGCCATTCAAGCGTTTCCAGCATGCTCTCCATCTGTGGAAACGCTGTTAGTGAGGCTGGACGCCCCTTCTCTTATTCACTCGGTTAACACATCAGTGTCAAGCACTCCCTACCTTAGGCCAGCCCTGTCCTACATACTGAGGATACAGACCCAAGTACCCGGCATTGTGGGACTGGACAGTGGGAAATGTGTGGTGTGCTGGCTGGTGAGAAGGGCTATGGAGACCCAGAAGGGGGTAGAGACAGGGGGTCAGGGAGGTCCCCACCGAGAAGGTGATGTTTGAAGAAAGATGTGAAGCAGCCAATGGAGTGATCCTTGTGATGTCTGGGAAAAGAGCATTCCAGAAAAGAACAGCCAAAGAAGGGGAAAAGACACAGGTGCCCATTGGATTTTAGAGGACAGTGGTGGTTTTATGAAATGTAAATTCTGGCATTTTACCTTGCCCCACCTTTAGGTCTGTGGGACTGATGGAACCAGTCTCCCGTCTCTGGGCTCTGTCTCTTCACCCTCACGATGAGAGATCATGAGCCACGGGGTCCACCTGAGCACTCTGCCCTCAATGACCTGTCCTAACCAGTAGAGGAACATCTGCTGTTACCCCTAGATTTGGTCCCCAGCAATGCCTCTGGCCTGGCCACCCTCACTCAGGGCTGGCCATGGCCTCAGTCCATGGCTCTGACCCTTCTAGATCCAGCAGACAGGGCTGCCATAAGGGAGACCCTCACATAGTTCCTGGATATTAGAGCACTTTCAAATATAGGTTCTGTGTCTTCGGAATGGGGTGGTATTACTAGAGATTTGTATGCGACCTGGATGTCATACGGTTATCTGCACAATTACTGTTGAGGAGAACAGTGGATGAGAGCTGAGAATGAGTTCCCTTCAGACTCCAGCCTCCCTGGATACTCCCAGGCATGGCTCATCACTAGAGGACCTCTCTCCTGGGTACCTCCTGATCTCCTCCCAGGATTGCCTCCACACCTAGGCCCTTTTCCCCTTCCCTTCATCAGCTTTGCTTCTCAAAGACCTCCTTAAGGAAAATGGTCACCCAAGACCATCTAGATGAAGGAGATGGCAAAGAAAGGGTTATTTATAGACCCTTTTAAGTGATTTAGGAATTGCATTCTGCTGCAAGTAACATAGTCCTGAAAGACAGTGGCTTCAACAAGAGAAGGATTTATTTTCTCTCTTTAAATGTAAAGTCCAAAGGCAATTACAGGGCTGGCTTCCATCCTCAAAACCTCTCCATGGTCACAATGTAGCCACCATAGCTCCAGCCATCGCATCCCAGTTCTAGGCAGAAAGAAGGGAAACCTGAATCAGTCCCCTTTCTAAGGAACTGTCCTGGAATCCCTGCCTAACAACTTTATGTATATCTCATTAGCCAGAACAAGGAGTGCTGGCAATGTTCTATCCAGGAAATTTGGGATTCCATTAGTAAGAGAGGTAAGAGTGGATATTAGGGAGGCAACTAGCACTGTCTTCCCTATGAATGCCCTACACTCTTCCATCCCTATGCCTTAATAAAGCCATGGTGTTCCCACCACCTGTGGGGCCCTCTATCCTCACCCCCACCCTTCTATTTTCTGGTAAGGAGCCCACAGCACATTTTCTGATCCTGTTGGTGTTGCCAATAACAGAACCCCCTTCCCCAGGGTTGTTCAAGTGGAAGAGGGGGAGAGTGGAGTTACTTTTAAGAACTCAGAACACCAGCCTATGATGTCCACCAGAGGGGAAGTGCAGGGCCTCCCCACTCCCCCGCTCAGCAGGGACCTAAACTGGAGATAGCCGTGGACAAACCAGATCCAGTCGCTGTCCCCAAGAGCTGACATTCTGATGGGGAGAGACAGCATCACACAAACCAAAACCTAAAGAAGGTCTTACCAGGCTTCTCTAAGTTCCAAGAAGATAAACCAGGGAAAGGTGGTAGGTAGTGGCTAACCAGGTGGTCAAGGAGCACCAGGCACACAGTTGGCACTCACTAAGTGTGTGTGATAAATATAGGTAGCCCTCAGCAAAGTGGCCCAGAATCCAAAGCCTGTAGACCCTTGAAAGGCAGGTGATAGAACACAGCTCCCGATGAAAGGGCCCAGGGCAGATGACAGGTGCTAGGACCCTCAGCCCAGGGACTGGCCCAAGCCTGGAGAAGGGACAAAAAGAATCACAGGGGGGTATGGGTAGGAGATCCTACATCCATACAGAGGCATTCAGAGTTGCTGCGGGGTCTAGAGACCTAGCAAATGTGAAGGCCCAAGACTGATCCCAGTGGGTCCCCTAAGCGGTCCTCTCTAGTGGGTCGGGTCCCATGTGTGTAGTTGAATGGTGGACGCCTCACAAAAGAGACAGGGCCTCCCTCCACTAGGATCCTCACATCCCCAGGCACACGCTCCTGGCCTTTCATCGGGCTTGGAAGGGGGCCAGCCCTACCCCTCAACTTGCCATAGGAGAGAAATAACTTTCAGTATCAAGGGCAGAGCCCCTAAGCCCTGAGCACACTTCTCCATGGAGAAAGCTGCCTCAGGGTGCTAGTGCCCCCAAACTATCTCTTTCTGCAAGTCCTACTGCAGGAGACCTTGTCTCTGAGGCCCTTAGGAAGACCAAAGAAACTCTTCACTGACGAGCTAAGGACTGACCTCACTTACAGGGTCCACTCTGTTATTCAGTAATTATGCTCTTGGGACATGGGATGCGTTTTCAGACAGGGGCTTCCTGGGGCCTCCCACGGATCCTCTGTAGAGAATGCCCCCCCACCCCCCACCACATGAGAACACTGAGACCCAGAGACTGTGTTCACAAATAGTCTCAGCTCTTTCTCCCTCTGATCCACTGGGCCCTATGGAGGTAGAGACCCTTGCCCCAGGTTTCCGAGCATCTGGGCCAAGTCCTCCAGTTCCAGGCTTGCTATGGGTGCCCTGCGCCTATGTGGCCAAGAGGTGGGTGTGTGGGTGGCACAGGGGCTCCAATGTCATTACCTAGCCAGGTGTGACCTTGGGCAGTTTGCAGATCTGCTCCACCTCAGTGTCCCTACTCAGGAAATGGGACTAGTTCCCGCTTCACAGAATCTTTGTCAGACTACGCTGGGCTCATGCTCACCAAGGGCCTCCACCCTCCTCTCTGGGCCAGGCAACAGCTGGGGGGCAGCTCCCCACTGTGCCCCAGTGCCCCCTTCCCTGCCCTGGCCCTGTGCCAGCTAGGCCCACCCATGCCACATCTTCCAGATGGCACCATAAAGCCATCCCCAACGTGGGCCATCCGGGAACAAACAGTCCCTCCCCTGCCTCTCCCCAGAGGCCACACCCCACTGAAACCCTCGTCCCCTCCCACCATGCCTCCTGCCTGGGGCCAAGGCTGGGGTCTGTCCTTTCTGGGAAGCGAGAGGGAAGTCAACCAGGGAGACCTAGGCCCTAGACTTGGGCTGGGATCTGTGAGAACTGGGCTCAGGACACCAGAACCTGCCACTCCCCTTTTCCTTCCTCACACTCTTCCCCTCTCTTCTCTTGTCCTCTGTGTTCTCTGCCCTTTCTCCCCCTTCTCAAGAGAGGCAAACTGACCCGCTCCAATCAGTGGTTATAACCTTGGGCAAGACTGAAACTCAGTGAACTCGAAATGTTTCCCTTTGTGATAATGGCCGCCTTCCTGGGCTGGCTGTGAAGGCTGAAAGATCTGCCTAGCCCCTACCTACCACAGCTGAGCACAGGGAGGGGTAAAGAGGAGGGCCATCCTTCCCCAGGTGAACTAGGAAGAAGCCTGGAGAACTGAGGTTCAGAGTCCACACCCCTTCCTCCTGAGGCCCCAGAAACTCATCCCTTCAGTCAACACCCTCCACCTTCTGGGAATCAGAAGGTCCTGCTGGACAGAGCTCGGGCCTCAGTTTTCCCATCTGTGCAATGGAAGGGTCAGGGTGGGCGTGGGGACAGGGAGATGGGCTGGGCAAAGTGCGTGACACCTATGGGACAGAGACCCAGGGTCTTAAATGGATCAAACATCTTTACCAGAAGGACCCGTGCCTCGGCCCTGACCTACCCCTTCCAACAGCTCGGTCACCAATACTCAGGCCTTCTTCTTGGAAACTTTGATCTGCCTCCCCACTCAGCTTCTCTTGGGCACGGAGAGTCTGTCCTGTACAGTTAAATTGGTAATTACAGATTGCCTGTCCACTATTGTTTTCCTTTGTTTCATGTGTGTTGGGAGGGGGTAGAACCTGGTGGTTCTCCAGCCAAGCTGCCAGGGTTTAAATTTAAATCCTCGCTCTGCACTTGCCAGCTGTGCTCCCCGGGGAGTAATGGAACCCCCTCCTGTGCCTCAGTTCCCTCATCTGTAAAACGGTGTTGATGATAGTGCCCACCTCCTAGGGTCGACGTGAGGCTTAAACAGTTAAAATGTGTCAAGTGCTGAGAATCTCAAGGGTCTGTGCGTGTTCTCCTTGTGGCTCTTGTCCACCTAGTGAGCGGGTGCCTCCTCCTCCTGGAGGGCCCCCAGAAGAGCTCCCAGACGGAGCAGTGCAGAGGAAGAGCCGTTGCAACCCACCAGGATGCCCACAGGCAGCCCTTGTACGCGGAAAGGCCAGCCCATGGAGAGATGGTGCTGTAGAGGCCCCCGGGGGCCCCGCTCTGCCCTTGGAGCCTCAGGCCGAGAGGCACCCCATCCTGAACTCAGCCTCCCCCAGGTCTGTTGGGCTGGAGGACAAGCCAGTCCTGGTCTCCCCTAAGCCAGCTGACCGCCTAAGCTGGGAGGAGAAGCAAGGGCATGGAGATTTTGGCTCCTCATTCTCCCAACTCCTTTCTCCAGGTGTCAATGTCTTCATCCATAAACTGGAAATGAAGGGTTCCTCACAAGGGTGTGCAGAGATGAAATGAAACAAACTATAGAAGGGCCTACCCTCTCAATATGACGGTGTTGGGGATGGTGATAGAGAGTAAATTCAGTGAGGGGAAGATTGGGAGTCCCTCCCACAACAATAAGGAGAGCCCACAAGGGAGCCAGTGACAGACTGTTTAATCCAGCCTCTTGGCTTTCCAAGGACTAGGCCGAGGCCCAGAGAGGGCGAGGAATTGGTGAAGGTTGAACAGCAAGTCAGAGGCAGAGCTGGGGTCTTGGGCTCCCTGGTCCAGGCCCTTGGCCCAACTGCTTTGGGGCCATGAAGACAGTCACCAGCCTCAGCTCCTGTCCTGCCCCCAGTCATCCCACCCACTCCTGCCTCAGGCTCCGAGGTGAGATGCTGGTTAGGCAGGCCCTTGCTCTATCAGCTCTTCTCCTGCCCAGCCTCAGGCAGTTCGCCTCACCCCTGCCCTGCCTCAGCTTCTGTATCTCTGAAATGGGAATCAGAAGAGAACCCCCACTCTCCCACTCCTGTCTGTGCCTCACCAGTGAGAGGCTCCCCACAAAGCAGCTCCTCGGGGCCTCCCGCACGTGTCCATGTCCATTCCCTCCCCTCTATCCAAGTCCAAACTCCTCCCTCCAGGCCTGGCCCACTGCCGCGCCAGCCTGGATGCCAGCCCAGCCTCCCAGAGCCCCCTTCCTGCTCCAGGAGTCCTTCCTGCTAGCACTGGGTCCCTGGTCCCAGCTCCCTGGGGGCAAGGCGCCCTGCTGGACACACAGCGGGCCTGAGTAGAGAAGGAGCCAGCAGAGGAGGGAGAGGGCTTATGAGGGACACCTGACATGCTAGGGGAGCCATGCTTCCTGCAGCTGCTGCCAACCACGTCCCAGACTGGGTGCGGGGATGCTGGCTTCCCTGATGGTGACGCAGGAGTGGCGTCAGGTAGCTGGAGGGGGCATGGGTCATCAGCGGGGCAGGAGGGCTGCTGGGTCCAGCAAAGGGCACACATGGCAAGAGACTTCCAAAGGTGGGGGGAGGGGCTGGACAGAATGACCTTCCAGGGACTGACGGAGGCCCCCTCGTCCCACCTGACCCGTGTACAGGCAGGACAGAGTCGTGATCAGCTTGGGCTGGGCTGGTTTTGCATTCAGCTGTTTCTTACTAGCTTGTGTCCTGGCAAGTTAATTAACTTCTCTGGGCCTCAGTTTCCTCATCTGCAAATGGAGGTTGTGATACCCACCCCATAAGATTATTGTGAAAATGAACGACATTGCATGGAAAAGGCATTTGTTCACGGGTCTTGGGTCATAGAAAGCGTCCAATAAATGCCAAGAGTCATGTTATTGGTACATTTATTAGTATAAATGCACAGAGACTGTGAGAGACTGAATTGAAGCCACACAGCAGATAGTAGCCAGGGACAGACCGAGACTCCTACTTCACATCTATAGCAAGAGGCAACGAAGCATGGGATTCTGAATGAGGCCTCAGAGGCGGGCCACCTAGGCACTTCAACTCAACCTGTTGACTCCAGCAACCTTCTTGACCTCTCTGTACCTCAGTTTCTCCATCTGTAAAATGGGGATTATAATAGTGCAACCTCATAAAGTTGCTGGAAGGATTCAGGAGTAATACATATAATGCACAGGGGAAAATGCCTGGTACCAGAGCAAAAACTCCATAAGCCAAGCATTTACAGTGCTGTGTGGCCTTCAGTGAGTCCCTTTCCTCTCTGGGCTTTTTCTCCCTGTAAAATGAATCATTAGACTAGTTCAGCCGGAGGCTCCTTCCACCTTTGAGAGCCAGAGTCCAGCGGAGCAGAGTCCTGGGGCGTTCACACCACACCCCCCACCCTTTACAGTCCTTGCACACCTGAGGCCAGGACCCCTGCCCAGCCTCTCTTCTCTCTCTTCCTCTCTCCCTCCTCCTCCTCCAGGATGGTAGCCAAGGGAGGGGGCAGCCTTCGTGGTGAAGGGAGCGGGGAGGCAGTCACAAGTGTTGGGATGGTGGGAAGGAGAGGGAGAGATCCCTTCCACCCAGCCCCTGTCCTGTTTCTGCTGCACCCCTGGAGTCCCAGGGACAGGCCTGACCTGTGCTCATCTCCAACTGGGTTGGGCCCCCCAGAGGCAGGTCTGGCTTGTCCCTCCCTTAGGAGGAGGGGCGATCCTCAAAGAAGCTCCTCCTTGGCTTGGCATCGCTTGGGTAGGCTTGGGACAAGCATGGAGACAGCAGAGGCCACGAGTCAAGCCCCAGGCCCTGGTGTGACCCCAAGCAGTCCCTATATTCTCTCTGTGGCTATCTTGGGTTCTGACTCAGAGCCCTGAGTTTCAGCCCTTCCTGAAGCTGGTGATGCGGAGGTCCCCACCCAGGAAGGTAAGAGCTCAATGCCCCCCACCCCCCAGAGGCCCCACGCAGGTGGTCTTGCGCTGCCCACCCGTCCTCCAAGCCTTCCTGCTTGGCAAGTCTTAAGTCCCTTCAGGGGAAGGGTGCCTCTGCCTGGAGCCTCAGGGTGGGGTGTGAGCAGCTAGAAACCCCAGAGGAGGAAACAAATCCTATCCTCTGTCACTCCTCCCCTGACCTTCCTTCCCACACGGCTATGGCCATTGTTGTCTGGGGCAATTAGGTCTCACACAGGAACGAAGAGGAGGGAACCCAGCCCTGCACCCTCCCCACACCCTCTGTCCTCCCCAGGGACATTCCCAGGCCTACCTCAGCCCAGCCCCTGTTGCCTCCCACTTCCTGGTTGGTAGCCCCAGCCCCAACAAAACCATCCATCTGTCCATCCACCCACCCACCCACCACCCATCCACCTACCCGTCCATCCGTCCATCCATCCATCCATCCATCCATCCATCCATCCATCCCTCTACTCCATGCACAGCGATACCAGACAAATTAGGCAAAGCCCTGTCTCTACAGACTCCTTGCCCAGCACAGGAGACAGGCCAGCAGAGGGACTAACTTGGTAAGGTGGGATACGAGTTCTCATCTCAGGGTCTCGAGAACGGCAGGATCAGGGAATGCTTCTTAGAGGAGATGGTGCTCGTGGATTCTGAAGACAAGGTATGTAGCAAGTTGGGAAGCAAGAGCCACTGTCGGCCCCACAAGGGCAAGGCCTGTTGGTTCCCTGTTGTATCCCCAGGGTCTAAAACAGGGGGGCCTGCCACAGATTCTCGGTAAGTGCTAGAAGAAGCAAATGTTTAGGGAGCGCTCCTGGCAGCTTCTGGGGTTGAAACTGACATAGGGCTGCAAGTGGAAGTGAACTGGACAACTGGGGCCAACCCAGCAGAGCCTCCCAGGCTTTCCACTTTCTCTGAGGGCCATGGAGAGCCATGGGGGGATTGTAAGCGGCAGAGTGACAGCCTCGGCCACCCCCACTTCCCTTCCCTTTCCCCAGCTCGGACTCTGACCCAGTGTGTGGGTCCCCGCAGCTCCCCTTTCCTTCATCCAACAAATTGATGTCCATTGACTTGTGGAAATAGACACATGTCAAGCACTTACCATACGCCACACGTTTTGCTGTGAGTGGGAGGTGAATCAGGTAGGCCTGCTGGCATAGTACACTCCATCCAGGACGGGGACTCTTAATCCAGGGTTCGTGGAGAGGATTCAGAGGGCCTGTGAGCCCCTGAAATTGTGTGTGTGTGTGTGTGTGTGCGCGCACACACACAGAGGTGGTGAGTCCACAACTTTTAGTAGACTCTCAAGACATGACCAATTCCCCATCTAGGTCAGGACCCACACATGTGAGGAAGAAAACTCCTGTACCCAACATCGCATCTAGACACTGCTGAAAAAGTTCAGGGCCCAGAATTTCCCAATCTCAGTTTATCCCTCCCCAAGCCTCTGTCAGGGGCTGACCATTCCTGGCAGCCGGGGAGGGCACCAAGCACTTCCCGGCTGCTGCTGCCCAGCAAGGGTGTCCCGCCCACACCCCAGGTCCCTGGATCAACTTCAGCTGTGTTAGCTTTCAGAGTTTCCTGGGAAGTCACCCGGGGGGAGGGAGCAGGACTCAGGTTAAGACAGAGGCAGTCGTAGAGTCAAGCAGCTGGCAAAGGGACGTCTTTCAATGCTGAGTCCTATCTTGCCCACTTCCCACCCTTCTCCCCTCCATTTTTCTATGTAATACCCTTCTCCCTCTTCTAGCAGCCTCATTCATTGATTCACTTAATTTCTTTCATTCATTCTTGGGCACCACCAAGAAAGAGGATAGGAGAGTGATTAGAAGCACCAGGCTCTCGTGTCATTGAGCTGGGGTGGGGGGGACCTCTAGGAGGCCAAGAAGGGGCCAGGGGAGCCCCAGGTAGGCAGGGAGACCACAGACCAGAGAGGCTGCTCCTCACAGCTCCCCCAGGTGGCAGACAGGGCCCTGCAGGGGACGGGAGTTGGCTGGTGGCTGTAAGCTGCTCAGCCGAGCTACCCAGCCTGGCAGGACCAGGGTAGGGGTCCTGTGATGACCTCACTCTCCAGAGCTCCACTTTCCTGGAGCCCAGAAAAGGAAGTCAACCGGAAGAGTACACCCAGGGCCTCTCCAGCATTGCCCTGTGGGGCAGGTGCCCTAAGCTTTCCATGGTGCCTCAGTTTCCTCATCTATAAAATGGGGTCAATTCAGAGCTAAACTATAGGACTGACATAGAAATAAGGGAGTTAATACATGTAACATTGCTCATAATAACCTTGGTCCTGGGTTGGTGGTGGGTTCATTTTATGATGAAAAATTAAGAGAGTGCTGTGCATACATGACAAGTGTGTGACCTACACCTAAGATTATGGTAAATCCAATTAATGTGGGTCCTTTAAAAAAAAAAAAAGCCTCTGCAGTACTTGGCACATGCTGAGTGCTCCCCACACCTAGGCCATGGTGTGGCTGAGTGACACAGACATCCCCGCAGGGAAGAGAGCCCACTGCAGACAGGCCACCTGCATGCCAGGCACTCCCACTTCCTGTCTTGTCATTTGCTCCCTTTAACATCCCTCTGAAGACCAAGGACCTTTCCCCTTTTACTGAGAAGAGAAGAAAGTTGAGAGGGGAAGCGACTGGCCCAAAGTCACATAGTGAGACTGCAGCAGAGCTGGAACTTGAACACAGTCTCCAGACTCAGCACTCTTCCCCAGCAGCCCGGCTGCCTTGGGCTTCTTCAGTCCCATTGAAACCGCGCCCTGAGGACCTCTGCCCCACAACCCCAGGAACCCCGGGAGATGGCCCGCCCAGCTGCCCGCCCAGTTGGCTCGAGCCAATTTAAGCATCCATTCCGTTGCCTGTCTCCTCTGAGCCCGTCGGGCACATGTCTGCACATCAGCCTCGTGGCCCCAGGACCCCACATGCTACCTGCCAGCAGATGCAGTCCCTTCCCCTTCGTAGGAGAACAGGTGTGTGTTGGGAGTGAGGTGGTGGGGAGGAGGAAGGAGCTTCTCCTAGAAAAACACGCCCTTGAGGTCAGACATCTGGAACCCTTAGATATCCCGAGAAAGCTGGAGTACATGGGGTAGGTGAGAGGGCGGGAGGACCATGACATTAGGCAGGGGGCAAGACTCTCATCCTTCAAGAAGACCCAGCAGGCCCTAGGCTACAAAGGCAGAGTCCATGGCCCTGAGCATCTGCCCTCCCAGAACTCCCCAGAGGCGCCCAGCAATGGCCACACTGTCCTGTCCAGGGTCCTAGTGGTGCCCCAGGCAAGGGGCAGCTAGAATGGGGGGAAGCGTCCTGACTGGGCTCCAAGTCCTGTTGGGCTTTGCTGGTATTGTGCTGCATGACCTTGAGCCCTTCACTGCCCTCTCTGAGGCTCAGTTTTAAAAAAAGGAGTCTGGCGTGCCTGGGTGGCTCAGTGGGTTAAGCCGCTGCCTTCGGCTCAGGTCTTGATCTCGGGGTCCTGGGATCGAGTCCCGCATTGGGCTCTCTGCTCGGCAGGGGGCCTGCTTCCCTTCCTCTCTCTCTGCCTGCCTCTCCACCTACTGGAAATCTCTGTCTGTCAAATAAATAAAATCTTAAAAAAAAAAAAAAAGGAGTCTGTAGGACTGGTTGATGTCTATCCTCCGGGTGCTACCCTTCTGTGTTTGTGGTTCTAACCCCACAGAGTGGGGAGCAGGGGAGAACCCTTCTGATCTTGAGTCAAGCATCCCTGCTGCAGACAGGCTTTTCCTGACCCCCAGCACCCCCACACACACATTGCCCCAACACATGCCCATGTTTCTGCTTTATTTTTCTTCCATAGCAGCAGTTATCACCTTCTGACACACTCCATGTGCTATTTATTTGTGTTTATTTATCATCTCTCCCAGCCGGCGAACGTCAGCTCCACCGGAGAGCGAGATTGGTCTCTCTGACCAGCTGCACCCCAGCGCCTGGCCTAGTAGGTGCTCAATAAACATTTGCTGAGGGTGTGCCTGAGGGGTTAGGCATGGGGTGCTGAGGAGGGCCAGGAGGAGGAGAAGGAGGAGGAACCGCTGGTTGAGGACTCTGGAGAAAAGAATGAGGGCGCAGGGCTCAGGGCAGGGGCGTGTGGGAAGGGCAGGGGCAGTGGTGCGGGGAGGCGCCCACCCTCCAGGCGGTCTGTGTGTGCATGCACTCCAGGAGGCCCCCTTGGGGTCTGATGGCCAGGTCCTCCTTTCTATCCCAGTCCCCCAACGTGGTCTCGAGGCCGAGGCCAGACCAAGCGGAAGGCAGCCTTCCGCAGCTGGACACAAAGGCCCTCAAAGCTGGCGCTCTGCAAGCCTGTGCCCGATAAGGTGGGTAAATTTCAAAGGGGCTAATGGGGAAGGGGGTGGGCAGGGCTGCTGATAGCAGGGCCCGGGCGCTGCCAGCGGCCTCCCCCTGCCTCCCACCACCCGCCTGCCCAACTCCACCGTCGGCCTGCGAGCAAAACAGGTTCCGATTGTGCTCTTATCTGGGACTGCGGTTTTCTAAGGCCCTGCTGGCTCTGCGCTAATGGGGAGAAAGGCAGCTCTAGGTGTGGGCAGTGACGCGGCCCCTCCATCTCCACCCCCCACGACGACGGGCCGGGGGTGCACCTGGCACTCGGAGCGGGGCCGGAGGGACACCTGACGCTCTGTACCCGAGCGGTGGCTGAGAGCGGGGCTTGGCTCCAGATCCTGGCCCCACGCCTCACCCTGTAGGCTGCTTCCCTCTCTGTGCCTCAGTTCCCTCACTGAGATTAAAATAGGCATGCTCATTTAATGAGAGGGCCTTTAAGACGATTAAATCAATTAATGCTGTACAGCTGTGGGCAGGGCAGCTTGCTCCGGGTGAGCCCAGGAATTGGGGGGGTTGGCAGGGAGGGCCAGGAGATAAAGGAGCCAGGGCTTCGAGGCCCTGAAGTCTGGCTCCATCCACACAGCCTCCCAGGCCTCATGTCCCTCCACGGCCTTCACTTTCTGCCCCGGCGGTACAGGCCCACAAGCATACCAAACACTAGCCCACCTTACCTCAGGGCTCAAGCTTTGGGGCCTGGAATGCTCACAGGTTAACCGTGGCGCTCAGGCCTTTCTCTCCTTCACAGGTTTGCTCAAATCCCACTTTCTCAAGGGGATCTGCTCCAACCACTGAATTTAAAGTTGCTCCCCACCCCCCAGCCAGCACTCCTGACATCCTTGGCCCTATTTTTCATGGCACCTTCTGAATACTATATAACCTACTCATTCTTACATTTACTCTTGACTCTGTCTTTCCCCTCTAGAATGTGAACCCAGTGAAGTCCGCTGCTTATCCCAGTGAACCGTCTGGGAATCCTGGTCTGTCCGAGGCAGGCCAGGAGGCCGTGTATGTGCAGAGCGATTGGATTGATGGGGCAGGGACCAGGATCGAAGCTGTGTCTCGGGACACCACCCTGCTCTACCATCAGAGGGATGAACCAGTGGGGAGGACACTGTGTCTGCTCCCAGATAGGCCTGTCGGCTTCCTCAGGCTTGGAGGCCACCCCTGGCAAGAGCCCACTCTGGCTCAGTTCACAGGAAACTCTGGGGCCTCTGAGGGCTATGCTGGGGCCCTGTGTGGGCATGAAGCCTCCTCCAGTGGTATCCCAGATGTGAACGGATGATGGGGATAGGTGGGTGGGGGAAGCCATGGGGAAGAGGGCGGTATACAACCAGGTTTTAGACACAGAGAACACTTGCCAGTCTACTCAGCTTCCCTGCTAGGGGCCTGGGGTCTCTCTCTGAGGGGTCAGGCTGAAGAGGAGCAGGGGATGGCATTGATAAGGAAGCCCAGGGTCCAGGGAATGAGGCCTTAAGCTGGGAAGGCCTCCGGCTCCTAGAATGGAGAGGGTCACTCACTATAGTTCACTGAAGTAATAGGTGTTGGTGAACCCAGTGATCCCACAGATGGCTACCCAGCAGAGGGACGCTGGGGGGCATCGGGGCCCTCTGAGACAGAGAGATGCCAAGCAGCTGCAGCCACCGGTCCATGAACTCCTTGAGGACAGACTATTTCTGGCCATCCTGTGCCCATACAGGGCCTGGCCTAGAGTGGGTGCTCAGGAAATGCATGCCAGCCTGAACAGAGAAACATATCCTGGCTGTGTGTCCTTGGGTCTGTTCCGTAGTCTCTCTGGTCTCAAGGTCTTCCTCTGTGTCATGAGGACTGCATGGTCTCTAGGATGGCACAGACCAGGCTTCCTGTTCATCTGCCCCTGTGGTCCCATCTGGGTGACCAGCCCCAGGCCCTGCATACCTCAGCAGGGCAGTTCTCCCCCACGGTCTCCCCACCTTATAGGAGCTGGAGCCTAAGACTGAGAGCAGGGCCTTGTGTCAGCTGGGAAGCCCCCACACTCTGTGGCTGGCATGAGGCCCAGACATGATGCTGCCATCGCCCCCAAGGCTGCAGCTCCTAGGAGGACCCAAGGTGGAGGATGGGGGAACAGAGAGATGAGGACAGGAAGAAAGCTAGGATGGTGACCAACCAACCAAGGCTGACTGCCCTTTCCAAAGTTCTCTCAGCTGCCGTTGTCAGCAGATGTTGACTCATCACGGTGCCCTGTCCACAAGGTCAGTAAGTATTATCTCCACTCCACAGAGGAGGAGGTGAGGGAGGCCCAGAGAGGGCCGGAGCCAGCTCGCCAGCACCCCGCCCGTAAATGGGTCCTGCCCCCATCGGGCACGCTCCTCTTGGACTCATGCAATGGGTGAGCGACAGGCAGGAGCGCCCCAGGAGGGGGACTCTCAGTCTGTATGCGGGCCTGTCCTGCCACAGCTCCAGGGTCCCTGCCCTAGAAGAGTTAGAAGCTTTGGGAGAAAAACACCACGGGAAGACATTAGAGCACGAAGAAATGGGGAAGGGGGGCGGTGGTCTTCGAGGGCTGGAGGGAACAGAAGAAAGCTTTCTGAAGATGACAGCTCTGGAGACGGGCTTGAAGGATGGGGAGTAATCCCAAGCAGAAGAAACTCAGCTCAAATCCATCTGCACAACAGACAAAGGATGTTACTGATTCATCCAGATGTTCACTCAGCAAAGTCTCCCGGGGGGCTGGTCTATCGGGCTGTCACAGCATCCTGTCCCTGGGGTCGGGGCTCAGAAATCCCACTGCAAGTGAGAATATGCTATCGCCGTGGGTCAGAGAAGAGTCCCAGGAAGAAGAGACATTAGGCCAATGTGAGTGGTGTGCCAGCCCCCAGGTCTGGAGGGTGCCCACAACGGGTGGGTGGTATGTGGATGGAGGGAGAAAAAGAGGGGCTATGTTTCCCCTGATGGGAGCTGGCCAGAGGAGGAGACCAGCCTGGGGGGTGGATGTGGGGAGGGTGAAAGCCCAGTAGACCCAATGACCCACGCCAGGGACCTGGGACTTGACCCTGAGGGGACAAGTGATAGTAACAGAGTGCTATCAGGCACAGGACAATCAAAGAAACCCCGGATTTGAGTTTGAGTCTCTTTCCCAGCATGACCTGGGGCAAGACATTTTCAACATTCTGGCCTCAATTTCTTCACCTGAAAAATGGGCATAGTCACATCTCCCTGGAGAGGTTGCTATGGGGAGTAGATGACACGCGCCAGCTGGGTGATGTGGTTGGTGGCCAGCAAGGCATCGGAATAGGCTATCTCGGTTCATGCGACACTTTCACCAATATTATCTCTCTCCCCACAACAGCTCTGAGAGTTCTCTGGGGAGGGGGAGAGGGGGGTTCAGGAGGCTTCACACTCTTGGCCGAAGTCATGAAGCTGGCAGGTGACAGAACCTGGTTGTGTATTTGGGTCAAATACTGAGCTGTGTCACAACACTACGCTGGATGGATCAAGGTATGCCCCCCAGAATCTCTTCCTGGGGTAAGGACAGTTTATGATTGGCTCTCCCTTCCCCTGGACCCAACAGAGTGTCCTGGGTGGGCACCGAATCTGCCTTGAGCGCACCACTGATGTCTCTCCAAGCAGCCTCTTATCACCTTAGCCCACGAGAGTTCCAGCTGAGCAGATGGAAAGTCCTCTCCTTTGTTCCCTCCTGGAGCTTCCAGATGCACCTACCCTAGGCTTGGCCAGATAGAAGCCCTGTCCATCTTCAGCTCAGCTTAGCTTGGTCCATTCATTCAAATCCGTCCATCCCTGGAGGGACCTATGAAGTTCTCCCTTGCACTCAGAGCCAGGATCTACACAGCATTCAAGGGAAGCCTTCCCAAGGTTTTTTGTGGCATGACCAGGTGACTTCTCAAAGCCACCCAGCCACGAGATATCATTTCTGGCTATAAGAGTGTTCTATCTTCATCTGCCTGTCTGTCTTCTTTGTCTTAGCTAGGATCAGACTTGGCTTTGAATATTAAAGACCACACTTAACAAAAGCATAAGGTCTATTTCTCTCATAAAATTCCCAACACAGGCAGTCCAGAGCCAGTATGGAGGTTTTATGCTGTCAGTCCTCAGAGACCTGGGCTCCTTGCAGCTCAGTGATCCACCAGATTATCCTCATGGTCCAATATGGCAATCAGAATTCTAGCCATCACAGCTGCATTCCAGGCAGCATGATGGAGGAAGGATCAAGAAAAAGGGGGCAAATCGCACAAGCCAGTTTAAGAAATACTGTTAGAAACTGACACAAAGGGCACCTCGTTGGCTCAGTGGGTTAAAGCCTCCGCCTTCTGCTCGGGTCATGGTCTCAGGATCCTGTCCTGAGACCTGTCCTGTCTCGGGCTCTCTGCTCAGCAGGGAGCCTGCTTCCTCCTCTCTCTGTCTGTCTGCCTCTCTGCCTACTTGTGATCTCTCTCTGTCAAATAAATAAATAAAATCTTTAAAAAGAAAAGAAAAGAAACTGACACAAGACACTTCTACTTGGTCTCACAGTCTGGCTGCAAAGGAGTCTGGATAGCCTTCGTTCCAGGTAGCCAAGTCCCCAGTTAAAAATTAGGGGCTTGTTTACTGAGGAAATCAGGAGAATAGCCATTGGGAGTAACTATCTATTTCTGACACCCTGTCCATCGAAAAAGCATTTGGGGGGGTACTCCTTGTACCTATCCATGTTATAGTACTTACAGTGTGATTAATACCTTATCTCCTGAGCGTCCAACAGTGCCCGGCACCTAGAAGCTTCTTCCTACGAGGCAGGGATGTTATTACCCCTGCATCACAGTGCTGAGAAGCGCACAGGATTCTGAGAGACTGGAGAAGAAGTCTGCCTGCCAGGCAGGGGAGTGGGATATGGAAAGGCATTCTGGAGGAGGTCCCGCCTGGGCCATCAGGAGTCTTTCTGAGGTCTGGGGTTGTGGCCATTTGGGGACTTTGTATGATCTCCAGCCCATCCTACTTTTTCTGGGGAATGACTGTGGAAATGCATCCTTGCCTTGGTGCCGGGTGACACCAGCCAAGCATAGGGCTCTCCGGGGTGAAGAGTCCAGCGGGCATTAAGGTGAGGCAGTGAGTGCTGAAGGGCCTAGAATCTTCCCGCAGCCCTAGAATGCTCTCAGTCTGGGCAGCCACAGGCTCCTCGACGTCAGAAGACAACAATGATCAGTATCTCATCTGACAGAACCGGGGGAACAGCGGTTTGGTGCCTTTCTGAGGGGATCCAGAGAAAGGAAGAGCCAACCCCTGCCCTCCAGGGACATCCCTCAGCCGGCCTGGCAGGACAGAGAGGAAGACAAGAGCTTGGCTATGTGGTCCTCCTGGGCCTCATGGAGGTGGAGGAGCCAAGCATGGGTACCTCATGGCCTCCAGCCGTCAGGGACTGTTGTTGGAGGGCGAGCTGCTGCTGGCCGGCCCCCGCTCTGGGTCTGGGAGAGTGAGCTACCAATCCTTCCTGAGCACCAGGGCATCATGGGCCTGCACCCATCACAGAGAGCAAGGGCCCCTCAGTCCTTTTCCACAGGGTTCTCTGAAGTTCCCTCCATCCCAGACAGTACCTCCTCCAAGAAGCCCTCTCTGACTTGCCTTGCTGGGTGCTTCTACAGCCCTCCACTGATGGTGGCTCTGACTTTCCACTGAGCTGGCTCGTCTGTTCCCTAGTCGTGGCTCCTCCCTTCTAGTGTCCCGTCCCATGTCCCTCTAGATGTATCCTCTGTGCCTTGCACATACTTGGTGTGTAAACTTGGTAGCTATGCATCAGCTAACAAACATGGGTGAGTAAGTGAATGAATAAATGAATGAGTGAATGAATGAATGAATGAATGGGTTTTCTAGCTGCCAGCAGGTGGATCCCCCATTGAGAAAAGGGAGGCCTGCAAGGGTTAACCAGGAGCCCGCCTGTGGTCTGAGGTAAGCAGGGAGCGTATTTGTTCAGGTAAATAAGGAAGGATTACTTATAATGGGAAATCAGGCCTGGCCAACTCTTCATCTCACGGCTGCTTGACTTCCTCCCAGCACATTCCTGCACTGTGTTCGTGTCCACACCGCCCTGCAGACCTGGCCCCCTGAGCCCACCACAGCCTCCATGTAAGCCCCTTGGGCTAGGTCTTGCCACCGTGCCAACAGGTGGTCCTGGGCTGGGGGCAGAGGACTCCCTACGGGGCACAGGGCCCCAAGATCTCAGAGGGAGCCAGGCCCCCAGCAGCCCACCCAAGTATCCACCTCTGCCCCCAGCCCCTCTGGTCTTTGGCCCCACTGGTTCCCCCAGATGCCTGGCTGAGACCCAGCAGTGGCCCGCACTATCGACACCTTCTCCTGGCCCCCCGAGGTGGGTGCTGCCGCGGACGACTCCCCGGGCACGAAGCAGCTAACAGGTGAGTCTGATGGGAACCCAGAGCGCCTGGGTGTGGGGGCTTGTCCCTCCCAGCTGTGGAGAGGTGGGTGACAGGGGGCAGGACTTGGCATGGACTGCGAGCTCAGAAGTGATCCCTGAGTATTGTTGGTCCTGTAATCCAGGTCCTTCACCCTCAGAAGCCCCAGCCCCTGCACAGGCAGTCCATCTGCCTCCCTGGGTGGACCCATGAGCCCGTGGGAGCCCCCAAGGCCATACCTTGAGCCCAGTCTGAACAGCCGGAAGGGAGGCCGTTCTCCAGGGGCAGAGCCTCGGCCCCCACGACATGGCCAGTTCTGCTTGGCTAGTAAAACACAGGCAACCTTTCTGCTCTGCCGGCCGCTGCTGCTCTGCGAGGGGAAGGGTCTACCAGGGGCCTGGCCATAGTGGGCAGGGGCTTGCTGAAGCCCCGAGACTCCGGGCTAGGCTCTACGTTGGAGCAGGGGGGCCAGGCCCAGAGCTCAGGGGTTGGGGCAGGGCAATGATGTGATGGGTCTAGGACCCTGGTGGTCTGGGCTGCCAGGCAAAGCACCCAGGTTCAAGCACCCAGGGGAGCTAACGGCCTGGGAGCCCCAGTCTGGGTGCACTAGGAAAGAAATGGGATGCCCTTGAAGATGCTCCTTTGTCAGATTCACCAGATGTATCTTGTGGGGAGAGAGGGCGGCGCTGGTGGTGATGACAGGGTGGAAGGCTGAAGGGTCTGGATGTTTGGGGGCTCCCCTGACGCTGGACAAGGGGTCTGTGTTGGTGGGGGTGTGCGCTAACACGTGCACAGGCATCTATCTGGGGGTGTGTGTTGGGGAGTGGGCAGGGCCACTGAGCACTGATCTCCTCACCCACCTAGCAGCCCATACCCAGGCCACAGGTCCCAAGGGGCCTGTCCCCTGTATGACAGCAATGGCCTTTCTCCTTTTCCTTGGCCAAGGCTGGGACCAGGCCTCATTTCCTGCCCCCACCTCCCCAATAAACAGCTTCACAGCAACCCCCAATAAAGCCGCATCTCCCCAGTACCAGCTGCTCTGCTGAGTAACAAAGCAAACAGGCATCAGGCTGCCCCTGGCCTCAGCTGGCGGATGGGATGGGCAGGAGACGGCCCAGCCCAGCTGGGGGTGGCACCGGAGCCAAGGACTCCTGGCGCAGGGTCTCATCACCCCCGACTCACAGAAATGTGGGGAGAAAGACAACCTCAGTGCCCACTTGAAGTGGTTGAAGTGTGGAGGAGATGCTCAGGGGCAGGGGGGCGGGGTGGGGGAGGGACGTAGAAGCCACCCTCTCCTTTGAGAAATGACAGTCATTTCCTCTGCTCCAGGCATCATGGGGGTTACCCAGAGGTGAGAACTCAGTCCCTGCTAGACTTGTGTACAGTGACTTACCTGTTAGAAAATACTGATTGTAATGATAATGTGTGATAAGATATAATTATATAAATATATGTAATTATATAAAATATACAGTGTGATGCCACTTTGTGGCATTTTGATTGCCACAAAGCCTCTCTGAATGAGATGGAGCTCCTCTGTCCATCAAGCCTGCGGGGATAGGGTAGGTACTCAATAGGTGCTCAACTGATGATTTGAAATTTCGATGCTGGCAATAAGTAGAAAAAAACCAGGAAGGGATGCCTGGGTGGCTCAGTGGTTAAGCATCTGCCTTCAGCTCAAGTCATGATCCTGATGTCCTTCAATAAAGCCCAGCATCAGACTTCCCTGCTCAGCGGGGAGTCTGCTTCTCCCTCTGCTCCTCCCCCTGCTCGTGTTCTCTCTCTCTCAAATAAATAAAATCTTAAAAAAAAAAAAAAAGAAAAGAAAGAAGAACAAAATAGGAGAAGCCACTTTTTACCGCTGAGGACGTTGCAGATGTAAAGTTACAGCCCTGAAAGAGTTCGATCCACATTTTGTGCTTAAATGACATGGTGCAGCTTGAGTGTAACCTGGGGATATCATTTCAGACGGATCTAGGAAAAAAGACACTCTGGTGGAGGGGGCAAGAAGGGATGGGTTTAAGGCCCACCATGGATGACCTTGGGCCAGTCATTTCTCCTCCCCGTACTTGTAGCTGTAATGAGAAGTTTAGACAAGGATTTTGCAGGCTGTGTAGGAGTTGGTGGAGGCAGGACAGCCTGCTGGATTTGCCAGCGCTCTAAGACGGGTATTTTCCCAGCCTTGTCCCCTAGACTGTCTCCTGGCTCTGGCTCCTCCTAGAGGCCAGGGAAGGATGAGTGAGGCCCACAGCTGCCCTGGACTGGGCTAGAGAGCAGGATGACCTCAGGTAAGGCCCAGAGGGCTGCCCTTTCTGGCCAACCTCCACTCTTCCCCAGACTCCACCTGCCATCACCTTCTCCATTTGTTCCCCTCATTCCTCACCCCACTACCTTTCCCTCCCCTCTTCCCGCCCCATCCCCTCACCTGCTTTCAGGTGCCCCCTTCCTGAATGTTCAGCCCATCTCAGTTCACAAGGAATTTTCATCCACTTTGCCCTTAATCTTCATAACCTCTTAAAGCAAGCTCTTGACAGCCCATTTAATAGGCAGGGTCACTGAGTCTCCAAGGAAGCCAAGTCACTTACACCAGTCCCTGAGCAAGGAGACGGGGTTCAAAACTGATCTGGGACCCTCACCCTGCCCCCACTGTCCCCATCCCGTTCTTCGCCCCACCCTGTACCCCCAGCCAAGTGAGCAGCCTGTCAGGTAGAACAACTCTTCCCAAAGCAAACTTTGCACAAGCCGAGTTGCCCTGGGCTCTTCCTGACATTTAATGCTGGGCTCCTTCCCTTGCCTCGTTTGCATGCTCCCTGCTCAGGAGGTGCCCCCTGCCAGATTCTCCTCTCCCACCTTTCAGCAGTTGGGTGGGGCCTCCAGACGGGCCGGGGCGGGGGGTGGGGGGGTGAGTCTCCTTATCCCTCCTGACCTCTCCTCCCCTGCCAGGGACCTGAGCGTGACTGCTGGGAACCAGACAGACCAGAGCCTACCCAGGACCTTAGCGAGGGACAGTGAGGTCTCTCTGCTGCCACCAGAACTGGGGAGCCCTGCCTTCTCCCTCCAGCTCTGGAGTTCAGGAGAGGGGACTGGAGGTGACTGCCCATTTAGGGTCTCAGCACCTGCGACTAGTGACATGGGTGGGGCCCTGAGTCTCTCTGCTCTTGGGCAGCAAGATCTTCCCACCTTGGACTCCAACATCCCCTTCTCAGGCTCTAGGACAGGAGGACAATGTGTCCCTGCTGACACCCACAGATGGGGGTGGGCCCCAATAACCCCCTAATTACCCACCCATTTAAACCCCCTTCTTATTTTTTAAGATTTTTATTTATTTACTTGAGAGAGAGAGAGCATGATGGGGGGAGGGTCAAAGGGAGAAGCAGACTCCCTGCTGAGCAGGGATCCTGATGCAGGACTCCATCCTGGAACTCCAGGATCATGACCCAAGCCAAAGGCAGACACTTAACCAACTGAGCCACCCAGGCGCCCTTACACCTCTTTTTGAAGCAATGTCTGTTCTTAACCTCTCAGCAGCTCATTCTGGACTTTGATTGTTTTCTGCAATGTTGGAGTGCTTTCCCTTTGTCCTGAACCCCGCCTTCCAAGGCCCAAGGTGTGCTCCCTGGCCCTGTGATTAGGGCTGAAGGCACATTTTCTCCCTCAACCCTGTCAAGATTTTATGGATTTCCCAACCCGAAAGCTGCCTTTCCAGTGCTGTGCCTGGCCTGGGGGCAGCTGCCGAGGCACATGAGATGAGAGAGGAGGGGAACAAATGTGTTCACACACCTCTGGGAGATTACAAAGTCTGTCCTGCCAAACCCCAGAGACACAGTCGTCTTTGAGTCCCCGTGTCACCAAGGAGGCTGCGAGGATGAACCACAGTGCCATGGCAGAAGCCGGGTGCAACCCTGTGTTCTCACACCTCCGGCGACCCAGCTGGCTAGGGCTGCCCAGCCGAGGCAGGAGCTTGGGGACCCTGAGTGAGGGCAAAGGAGCTTGAAGGGGTGCTGGGACATGAACTTTATTTATACCAGGCATGTGCTCGATGAGGGGTTGAATGGAGAAGTGATTTGCAGTTTCTGTAAAGCCCTGAAAGTCAAGCAAGATTTGAACTTGACCTGGCTGGAAACTGGGGCTGTGGCCTGACCGACCACCCCAGCATCGGTGACTCCAAGCCCTGGACTTGTCTGGGCTGGGGTCTCGGGTGGCTGCGTGAAGTGGGCAGGGGATGCTACTAGGGTGAGACCCCACCTGGCCGGTGATCTGTGAGACAGCCTGATCGGAAGGCGGGGCCGAGTCTCTCAGAGGAGGGAGGATGTGTGTGGGGGGCACAGCCATACCCTTATTCTGCCCAAATGTCTGCCACGAATGGGGGGCCACCTCTGTTTCTCCACATCTTCCTTCCAAGCCAAGCCGAGCCGAGGGGCAAGATCCAGGCATAGGATCATAGAATCTGGACAGTATCTGGGTTAGAAAAGCCCTGAACGATGACTCCCCTGCTTCGGAGAACTGAAGAGGGCCCCAGGCACTGCCCAGGGCCTCACACACAGCATGAACAGAGCCTGATGGGACCGCATCTCCAGATGCTGAGGCCACACCCCCTCCCCCTTAGGAGCAAACTCAAATGCAGGGGAGAGCTTGGGGCTGAGCTGGGTTCCTGCCCCTCCAGGCTGCAGCCCTCCATGCCACCCAGAGCTGCTTTCTAAGGGACTGGGTCAGCGGGTGGCCTCAGCAGAAGTGACAGGTGTGGGCAATTGGGGAGACCCTCGGGGCTGGGAGCTGCCAAGTCCCAGCACCAAGTGCAAAGAGAGAAGTGCTCAGTCACCACGGCGCCCATGTCTGTCAGGTGGGAGAGATAGTGACTGCCCCACAGTGTGGCTGTGAGAGCCCCACAAAGCAGCTTACTTAGAAAGGGTCACAGAAAGGGTCTCAGAAAGGGTCACAAGCGATATCAGTGAGGCTGTGTGTCTGGATACCAGTGGTCCCTGATTCCTGGAGCCTCACCCCCAACCCCAATTCTCCACACACACCTCCTGGGCCCACTGACTGGCTCCTCAGCCTTCCAGAAAGGAGGGCTCCTGGGATAGTGAGGCCTGTGGCTTGCACGAGTCTGGGATCTGAGGAGGTGGGAGAAAGCCAGGAAGCCTAGAAGAAACCTGCCTCCCCTGCTTTCACGCCCAGCCCAAGATAGGCAAGCTCTCCCCGCGGCCGCCCCCAGGGACCCACCTCCCTTCTTCCTACCATTGGAGACCCCAGGGGCAGCAGGTGCGTGCGGAGGGGCACAATGGTGTGCTGGAGGAAAGCTGGGGCTGCCCGAAGATGGCAAGCCTGGGACACCTTCCTGGGTAGGAAGGAAGCCTGTCCCATGCCGAGAGGGAGGACTCTGAACAGTGGGGTGGCCAGTAAGGAGGAGGTTGGGTTCCTTTCTTGGGCCCAACTTGTTTGAAGAGTAATCTCAAAGGGCAAGGGAGATGGGGTTCTGTGGAGGGAGGAGTGTGAGGGATAGGAGGAGGAGCAGAAGAGTGAGAAGGTAGAGGGGAGAGGCTGGGTCCAGACTCAGCGAAGGTTCAGAGAATCCAATCACGTTGCTCAGGCCAGTTGTGGGCACTGGCTGCGGGCTCCCTGAGCCCTGGGCAGTCCCGGCTTCTCTCCAAGGTGCTGACCAGCCAACTGGGGGGCTGGTCTGCGTGCCCCGGCCCACTCTGCACAGCTTCTGGCCAGGCCCTAGTCACATCCCCCAGAGTCCCCTGGCTCTCCCGTTAAAGGAGGCCCTTGCCTGGAAGGAGAGAGGGACTGACGGTCAGGACAGTGGGCCGCAGTGGGGAAGCCTGAGTGGGTCTGCCCCCCACCCCCGGTAGAGAAAGGCCACCTCAGCTCAGTGGCAGGCACTGGTCACCCCCCTGCCCCTCCCACTCTCCTTGATGCTCCCTCACTGGGCTCTGCAGCCAGGGTCCTGGGCTCTGGGTAGCCAGAAGTCGGGTCTCAGGATTGAGGTAGGGGTTCAAGAACATTTGTCCCACCCACAGTCCCTAGCCGGGGTGAGATCTAGGAGCCTGGATGGAGCAGGGTGTGGGAGACGGTCTCGGGCAGAGGAGACGCAAACCACGGACCGGACAGTGGCAGGAGACAGCTGCTACAAATCTCTAACTCTGGGTCCCTCTGGCCTCTCTCCTTGATCTGTCTTCCTGAGGGAGTGGGAAGTGCTGAGAGAAGGGGCTAATCCCTCTGGCCACTGCCCCCTGAATCTGGGCCTCAGCCTCCACCAGCTGTTACCAAACTTTCTTTGTCTGGAGTCTGAGCCAGAGCCTCTGGGGCAGAAGGGAGCCAGGACATGCTGAGCCTTAATCCAGACATGTGGTTTAATCCAGAAAAGATCAGCTCGAGGTTTGGGAGCTGAAGGCATCACTCAGGAGACGGACATTACCTCGGGCCTGGCAGAGGCTGGTAGGAGGGCCGGGCCTGCCGTCCTAAGGATGTGGATCAAACACAGGGTTTGTCCCAGGGCCCTAGTCCTATGGAGCCATACCCTGAGGGTCAGCAGGCCCCCAATTTGGTCCTAGCTCTGCTGTGATGGTGGGCACGTCCTTGCCACTCTCTGAGTGTCGTTTTTCCCAATGTGCGTGTCTTCTTGGGTGAATAATCACCTGAGAACATAATCATGGCTGAATTGCATGGTGCAGTTGGGGAGAGCTGGGAAGTCAGAGGAGGAACCTGTTGCGGGGGGCTTCCTGGGAGAGGAGGGCTTTGCGCTGAGTTGTGATGAGAGGGAAGGGGCATTTTGGGCAGGGGGATGGCAGCACAAGAGAAAATAGCCATGTTGTGCCCACAGTACAGGAGAGAGGGAACCAGGGGAGAAATGTCATTGTCATTAGAACCTGGATATGGTCACCATGTTGATCAATCCCTGGTTCTGGTCCAGACCCTGCCTCTTACCAACAGAAGTATCCCTTCCCCATATGTGATCTACAAAACGGTCACATAATGTATGGTCCCTTCCAACTCTGATAATCTGGACTGGGTAGGAGGTTGGCTCAGAGGTAGGTACCTGTCACTAGAATGGTGCAAGGCTGGCCAGGGGAGCCATGGAAGTTTCTTGAGCACAGGGGTGCCCAGTGAGGAACGTTGAAGGAAAATGAGCTTGACAGTGGGGTGGATTGAGCCAAGGGGAGGTAGGAATGGAAGATCAAGTGACCCAATCAGAAAGAGGGCAGGACTCTGGGAAAATGGACCAGCCAGAGCAAAACCCTCAGAAGGAATGTGGCACAATGAGCAGAGCCTGCATGGGGCCAGCTGGGGACTTCAAGCAAGCTGCCCAAGATCTCTGAGCCTCACTGTCCTCATCTATAACCTGGGGCTCTCGAGCCCTTGTCCCTCAGGGCTATGGGCAGTGAAGGGGATAATGGGCATGAGTACTCAGGGCATAGGCGGTGCCCTCCTGAGTCTGGCCCCGGAGCCTGGAGGAGAGAGTGTGGTAGGCTGGGCACCCAAACCCCCAGCTCCCTGACCAAAAAACCAAGGTCCCCCCAGATCTGGGCTGCTGGGGTCAGAGCTTTTCCCACCACCTCCCCAGTTGTGGACAGGCAGATCTTTCCTCCCACCACATGGTTAATTTTCAACTTATTTTTCACCAGGGAGGTGTTGGGAGCTGGGACCAAGCCTTGGTTGGGAGCAGGTGAAAGGTGAGGGGGGAGCTGGAATGTGGGGTGGGGAGGAAGTGGGAATTCTCTGCCATGAAGGAGCCCTGGGCCGGGAGTCCCGAGACCTGGATGCAAATCCCTTAGGTCTGTGCACCTTCACTTTCCTATCCACAGACTAGGAATGAGAATAGGGCCCAGGCTGCCTCTCTCCAGGGAGGGATGGATACAAGGGCACTCACTCAACATGTCAGGGCCATGTCATCATGTCCTTACTGAGTGAATGCTGCCACCCGCCCTGCCCATTCATCCTCACTGACCCCTCAGGCCATGGTGCCCCGAAACCCAGCAGCTGCCTCCCATCCTACCTGTGGCTGCAGCCAAGCAAACAGGAGGGCCATGAGAGAAGCGTGTTCTCCTGCTTCTTGGAAAAGCTCCCGTCTTCCTGGCATATGGCCCAGGGTGCTGGCAGAGACTGTCCTAACGTGGCAGGCATGGGAGCTCTGGGGACGTGGATGGGGCGGGAGGCAGGTAGGGGTGATGAGGGAGGGGTGGGGGTCTGAGAGGGGCTCTCCAGGGGTGGGGCCTCCTAGGGGGTAGGGCGTGGGCGCAGGCCGGGTTGGGGACCCAGGAGCAGAGCGGGCTGTGGGCGCTGCCTAGATAAATAATGTTGGGCCCACAGCACACATGTGTGTTTGCACAGAAGGCCTTGAAATGATTCCAGGCCTGCCCTCTGTCCCCCGCAACCCCAGTCCCCCTCCTTCCCTGCTCACCCCACCCCACCCTGACCTTTCCTTCCTTGTCACTTAAAGGAACCCTTGAAAGGGAGAGTCAAAATCAAAGGAAACACCCTTCTCTCTTGCTGGCACTCTCTCTGCCACAGGAAACTACACGGCTGCCATGTACAGTTGGGAAGGTTGGGCACTGCACAAGGGAGGGGAGAAGAGGGAGTTGAAATCCCACTTGGGCTCCAGTCACCCAACTGCTATCCAGAGAGAAAGGTCACCCTGTGCTGAGATATTTGAAGGTGTGGAATGGGCTAACAGCAGCCCTAGAGATGCCAGAAGTGTTTCCCAACTGGGCTCTTTAGGGCAAATGAACACCAAGGCTAAGCAGGTCAATCCCACAGTGTGACTCACGATGGGCCGGGAGACTTCCTCCCAGTCCCAGCATGGCACAAGAAATGCCTCCAGGAGAGCTTACCAGTCCTTTGATTAAAGCCTCTCCCTCTTACTGGCCAGAGGTCTTTAAAGCAGCAATTCTCAAATGTGAACAAATATAGAATCACCCCCCAAGGCCTGTTGAAATGCACTGCTGGGCTTCCCCCAGCTTCTGATTCAGCTCTGGAGCAAGCCTGAGAATCTGCATTTTTGCCAAGTTCCCAGGGGGTGCTCTCGCTGCTGGTCCAGGCACCCCACTGTGAGAAACACTGCTTTCCGAACACGAACACACGTTAATTTGGCCTTAGTGTGTTTTTCTGTTCCTTTTGTCCGTGCTGATTTTACTGAGGGCACATATATGTTGATAATCTTCCACAGGGACTTATTCTTGAGTCCCGGGCGCACAGATCACAGGAACAGCCCAGAAACCTGGCTGTCTTGGTGTATGTACATCTGACTTCCCCAAGCTGCCAGCTCCAATATGGGGTTCAGAGACAAAGGGCCTAGAGGCAAAGCAGACTGCATGACTGATGGGAAAAGAAGCCTCTAGCTGTGTGTTGAGACCAGGGGTACACCCCTGGGGGGCCTTGGGGCAGTAGAAGGAAGCAATGTGTGAGTCGCTGGGGGCCTTCCTCACTGGGGAACCATAGCATGGGTCTTCTCACCAGCCCCTGATCTCGTCCATCCTCCCCACCCCCACTGCTCTGTTCCCACACCAGCAAACCCCCTCCCCACGACCCCTACCTCTGTGCTGGGCAAGAGCAAATGAGAGAGCCTTGGGAGCTAGGAGGGGCTGGGGCAGCATCTCTGGGGAGAGTGAGGTGGGATGGGGACCAGAAACCCAGTCCTGAGTGGGTGTGGGGGTGTTTGGTCCCAATCTCAGTGGTGTTCAGCTGGAAATTTATCCACACCCCCCAGATGGCCCTGTGGGAGGGGAAGGAGGGGTTTTTCCTCCCTGACTTGTGAGGGGATTCTACCCCATCACACCCCTCACTTGCTCCTTTCTTCCTTCCTTCACCTAGAGGTGAAGGTGATGGTGACTTTCTCCCTTCCCCACCCTCCTTAAGGGAAGGATAAAAGAAAACAAGCTCTGCTATAGCAGGAAAGATTGAGGTTAGATCTTAGAAGGAACTTTCTCTCCAAGGCAGTGGACTGGGCTCTGGGCATGGGCTGGTCCAGGGACAGAGGCCCAGACATTAAAGACTCCTTGTCCAGGCCTCAGTTTGCTCACCTACCAAATGGAGCCACTCATGCCTTCAATGGTGAGGCTTCAGTGAGGTCAAGAACCTCAGAAGGTTGTTTTAAGAGTGCCACGTGGGTAAAGATCTGCTTTCAGCCACCCTGGTTCCCTTGGGGAGTGAGGGAGCTGTGCGTTTATACCTCACTGTCTTTCTCAGCCAGAAGCCTATCTGCCCAGCCCTGTCCTAACTGCCCAGTGACCCGGAAGCCCCAGCTCTCTCCCAGGCCCAGCCACTGCCCACTGAGCCCCTCATCCCCATAACCAGCTTAGTGGCCCCCAGGGGGGATGGGGAAGCAGCCAGAACCTGATTCCCCATCCTCTCTTCTTTCCGCAGACACAGCCACCGGCCCAAGCGACAGCGGCATGGGCAGCGCCAGTCCCGGCCTGAGCAGCGTGTCCCCCAGCCGCCTCCTGCTGCCCCCCGACACTGTGCTGCGGACAGGCCTGGAAAAGGCGGCCGCAGAGGTGGCGGGGCCCGAGAGACGGGACTGGAGCCCCAGCCCGCCGGCCACACCTGAGCAGGGCCTGTCCGCCTTCTACCTCTCCTACTTTGACATGCTGTACTCTGAGGACAGCGGCTGGGCCGCCAAGGGTCCCGGGGCCAGCGCGCGGGAGGAGCCGTCCGAGGAGCCCGAGCAGTGCCCAGTCATCGACAGCCAAGCTGCTGGGGGCAGCCTGGACTTGGCACCAGGGGGGCTGACGCTGGAGGAGCACTCCCTGGAGCAGGTGCAGTCCATGGTGGTGGGTGAGGTGCTCAAGGACATCGAGACTGCCTGCAAGCTGCTCAACATTGCTGCCGGTGAGGCCTCCCGCGGGGCCGCCTCTGGGAGGTTGGGCACAAGCTGGGCGGAGGTCACGAGGGTGGGGAGTTTGGCAAGGGTACTGTCTGCGGCGCTCTGGCCACCACCACCTCCCCCCGCCCAGCCTCAGCAGCCCCAGTGGTGCTGGTGATTCTGTACCTACGGGTGGCCCATAGCCTATAGCAGCTGGGTGCCTGGGGGAGGTTCTGACCCTCTCTATGCCCCAACTACCGGGGGCAGTGAACCTGAGCTCTACACCATCCGGCCCACCACCTCCTCCTGGACTCCTCTCCACGTTCTCCTCATTTACTCGGCTCCAGCCACACCGGCTCTTCACTGCTCCCACGACACTCATACCTCAGGACCTTTGCATCTTCTGGTCTCTCAATCTAAAACGCTCTTCCCCCAAATACATACTTGGCTCACCCTTGCCTCCTTCAGATCTAGACTCAATGGCACTGTTTTGAGGAGGCTTTTCCTGACACATCTATTGAATTTACTGTCCATACACCACCTGATTCCTCCTCCCTGCTTTCTCTCTCCTGTTGCATGTACTGATACCCTGCGTATTTTATTGATTGACCATATTTGCTGTCTGTCTCCCCCACTGAAATGTACACACCCTAAGGGCAGGGATTTTCCTTTGTTGTGTTCATGGCTACATCCCCAGGTCCTAGGATGGCACCTTGCACACAGTAGATGCTCGATAAACAGTAGTTTCTTAACATGCCAGGCCCTGTTCTAGCACGGTGAGGGGGGGTGGATTAAGTGGTGAACACTGCACAAGGGCCCCCTTCTTCAGGAAGCTGACATTACAGCAAGGAAAACGGATCAGAGATACGGAGATAAGTGTCCCTGGTCCGGTCGTCATGAAGGCTCTGATGAGGAAGGGGCACTAGGAACACAGGCACCTGTATACCTGTCACAGGCTGGGAAGTGTGGTTATGGCACTGATGCTGTGGGCCTCCAGCCTCCTGCTCCTGCACCGTCCCTCCAGCTTTGGGCAGACCTGATCCATCTCCTTGAGTGCTAGGTCCCGGCCTTTGAGCATTGAGGTCTCAGCTGCTTTCAGGCATCCCTCAGGCCCAGCCCTTCCTCCTCAGAGTCATCCTGGACTTGCGCGTCCCCCCAGACCATCCCAGCTGGTGTACCCCCGCCCCCAACCCAGGCAGCTCTTCCCCTACCCCTGTCGTCTTCCAGTTACCCAATGTCCCTGCCAGTCCCCACTGCTGGACGTTTTCCCAAGGTGCCTCCTCTCCCACACTGGGCTGAGGAGGGGCCTGCCCTCTCAACAATGGGGACAGAAACAAATTGCTTTGACCCTGGGAAGGAAAACGAGTTTATTAAGTGGGGGTAGCCCAGCCTGCAGGTCACCTAGCTGGGGCAACAGCTTAGACCAGAGTGTGCACTTGGAGGCCCCATTGGGACCATGCCTAGCAGCCCAGCCTCCCCCCATGAGTCCTGCAGGGCTCAGCCCAGAGCAGCTCTCCAGGGGGATGTCCAGGACCTAACCAGTGATTCTCTTCCTGGCCCCTGAGGCCTATAGCTATCCCCCGATGGCTTGATGCCCTGCCATTTATTCATTCAGTGTAGACGCACTGAGCAGCTACTATGTACCCGGCCCCTTGCTGGGTGTTGGACAAGGGGCTAGTACTCTCTGTGCCTCAGTTTCCTCATCTGTAAAACGCAGCACAGTTTGGGGTTGTAGGACTACTCTCTAGCTGTTTGTTTGTTTGTTTGTTTTTCTGGTCCCTTGAAGGATTTGGGGAAGGCAAGAGGCAGCTGGGAGACAAACTCAGGTGTCTGGTTTAATGTCACCAATGTCAGTCTCCCCTCCAGGACTGGGGCTTCCTGAAAGGCCCCTTGGAGGGCCTGGAGGGGTCGGGAAGACTTGAGGTCCTGGTGAGGTGGGGGGTGCAGAGGTCCCAGGCTACCCTGCCCAGAGCCAAGTTTGTTTTTAGGGCCCTGGCTGCTCCCTCCTGCTCCCCTCTCTTCTCAGGTGCCCCCTCCACAGGCCTGTCTGGTCTGGCCTGTTCTAACCCCCGGAGCCTCTGGTCCTGGCCCCAAGCTGCTTCCAGTTCCCAGGGGCACCCCACGAGATGTAGGTGATGCCCTCCGCCCGCCCGTGGAACTGAGGGAGTGTCTCTTGCCCAGACCCCGTAGACTGGAGCCCTGGCAACGTGCAGAAGTGGCTCCTGTGGACGGAGCACCAGTACCGGCTGCCGCCCGTGGGCAAGGCCTTCCAGGAGCTGGGGGGCAAGGAGCTGTGTGCCATGTCGGAGGAGCAGTTCCGCCAGCGCTCTCCTCTGGGTGGCGACGTGCTCCACGCCCACCTGGACATTTGGAAATCAGGTGGGACATAGCCTGGGAGAGCTGCGACTCCCAAGCTCCAGGTCCGGGACACGGAGTAGGGGGGACTGGGGGTGGGGGCGGTCGTTCCAGAACACTAGCCAGGCTTATTGGCTGCTGGGGCGGCAGCTGCTTGCTCCCAGTCTGGGCTCTGTTCTAAATCTCAGTCCCCCTGGCAACTGCCTCCAGGGATCCTGGACGAACTCTCCAGCCTCGACCGGCTCCCAGCCCCGCTCAAGCCCACAGAACTTAGGGCAGGGCATGGGGTAAGTTAGAAGGCAGGTGTTTGATTCTGGGAATACGGATGGCATAGTTGATGGGGACCGTGGGTACTATGAGGCCCCTCTTTGTCCCTTTCTTTTTTAAAGTTCATTTGTTTATTTTGTGCTGTTTCTCATTAAACAAGTAGTGAGATAATACATGTGCATGATTTCTAAAAAGACCATAGTGAGGGGCACCTGGGTTGCTCAATCAGTTAAGTGTCTGCCTTTGGCTCAGGTCATCATCCCAGGGTCCTGGGATTGAGCCCTACATCGGGCTCCCTGCTCGGAAGGGAGCCTGCTTCTCCCTCTTGCTCTGTCTACCACTCCCCCAGCTCGTGCTCTCTCCCTCTCTCTTTGCCAAATAAATAAATAAATAAAATCTTTAAAAAGACAATAGTGGGGGCACCTGGGTGGCTCAGTGGGTTAAAGCCTCTATCTTCGGCTCAGGCCATGGTCCCAGGGTCCTGGGATGGAGCCCCGCATTGGGCTCCCCGCTCAGCAGGGAGCCTGCTTCCTCCTCTCTCTCTCTCTCAATCTCTCTCTCTGCCTGCCTCTCTGCCTACTTGTAATCTGTCTGTCAAACAAATAAATTAAATTTTTAAAAAAAGACAATAGTGAAAAATAATACTATGAAAAGTAATTTTCCCTCTCACTCCCGACCCCCAGTCCCCCTCCTTAGAGGCAAACACAGTTTCCTGGGCACCTTGCTGGGGAGAGTCTATGCACACAGCGAGCAAACACACATGTGAGGTTTTCACCCCTTTGTAACATAAATAGCTCCAAAGAATCGCACTGTTCTGCGCTCCATGTATCTTGGATTTTGTTCCCGCACCAGCATCTCTACATCTGCCCTATTTCTAATGGCTGGGTGCCATCCCCTTAATGTTTAAATCATCTCTCATACCACCGGATATCCTGGACAGAGCTATGAGCTTTGGAAGAGGCAGTGCTTGCTGAGAGTCAAAGCCCCCGCCCTTGGGCATGGGACCCACCCATATGACCAGCGGAGACCAGTGTCCCACCCTAGCCCAGGGGCAGGCAAGTGTAGGAGCAGTCCTAGCCAAGCAAGAGCCAGGTGGTGATGGGGGCAGGAGCCCACTGCCTCCACACCCCGTTTGCTTGGCCACAGGGGGTGGTTGCTATGGCCCCACAGTCCCACCCAAGCCCCCTCCTCCACCCTTGGAGCTGGCCCTGGGTCTCCAGCCTTCTCTCCCTGCCCTGCAGCGGCCTGGATGAAAGAGAGGACTTCTCCCGGGACCATCCACTACTGTGGTGAGCCAGGGCCCTCAGGGTAGGGGGGGGGGCCCGGGGTCTGGGGGCGGGGCTTGAGGGATGGCTGGCCCTGAAGCAGGTGGCCTCTGCTGCTCACCGTCACTCTACCCGGCTGCCTAGCCTCTGCCGGCGAGGACAGCTGGACCGACAGTGAGGTGGACTCCTCCTGCTCCGGGCAGCCCATCCACCTGTGGCAGTTCCTCAAGGAGCTGCTGCTCAAGCCTCACAGCTATGGCCGTTTCATCCGGTGGCTCAACAAGGAGAAGGGTGAGCCGGGCCCTGGGCGGGGGTGGGGCGGGGGCGGGCAAGGGCGCTGCTGGCCTCCTGGCGCCAGACACAGTGGAGGGCTGGGGATTGGGCAGAGAGGCCTCATGGCCCCCACCGTGCCCCTGAACTCCAGACACTGGGCAATCCGGGCCTGGCCCGGGGGGCTGTGTGCCTTCGCGTCCGAACTGGTCTCCTGGCCGCGCCCTGTTTTGTGTAGGACACCGGCTCCTCACGGTGCCTGGGACATACTAAGGCTGGGACTTGGACACAGTCTTTGCCTGCAACACATGGTTAGCTTCACCGGGGAGACGGCTGGGGTCCAGCTTGAAACCCCATGCGATCCACATAGGCCGTATTAGACTTCCCCATAATCCCATCATAAACCTTTTTTAATAGGTGAATTTAATTTTAATACTACTTTTATTTAATCTGCTATTATAAATTATTAAAATTTCAACATATAATTAATATAAAATTATTAATGAGATATTCTAAGTCTTCAAACTCTCATGTGTATTTTATCCTTATAGCCTATCTCAATCAGATTTGCCAGATTTCAAGCGCTCAAGACCACATATTACTTCATTGGACAGGACTAGATGTGTGTGTGTGAGAGAGAGAGTGTTGGAAAACACTCAGAGTCAAGAAATCTGGGTTTTAGTCCCCATCCTGTCATCTGTAGCTAGGGGTACTGGGACCACAGTCTTCTTATCTGGAAAATGGACTGCGTCCATTCATCCAACAACCACTCATTGAATACTTCCTCTGTGCACACTTGCCTGGGCAACATTAATGGAGAATTAGTGTCCTCATGGTCTAGGGAGAATTTGGCTGCACCCCATCTTTGAGGGACCTGCAATGTTGTGGGAAAGCTGGCCGTGAAAGGCGCTGACCTACAGAGCATGGCAGGGCTGTGACAGGGTGGTGGGGGCAGCTGTGCCGTGGTCCAGGAGGACTTCACGAGGGCAATGACTTGGGCTGAGTGGGAAGGATGAACGGGGCTAGAGGTGGGTAGAGAGAAGTTCCTGCATATTTGAAATGTATATTTGAAATATGTTGTATTTTTTGAAATATATTGTATATTTGAAGTATATATTTGAAACTTAATGTGAGCCGGTCTTCAGGGATAGACCATGATAGACTTCCAGGGGAAGGAGATCAAGGGAGGGTGGGGTGATCTGGGAAGGCTTCCTGGAGGGGGTATGCTGACCTGCGTTTTTCCCAGGAGACCTGGGGTGTAAACCATGTAATAGTTCCTCTCAAGGGGCAGGCAGCTCCTTCACGCTCCACTGTAAGCTCTTTCTGTCACCACTCAAAAATGGTAGTCACTACAGCCCCCTCCACCAACTGGAGAAAGGGGACAGCTTCTTCTTCTTCTTCTTTTTTTTTTTTTTAAAGATTTTATTTATTTATCTGACAGACAGAGATCACAAGTAGGCAGAGAAGCAGGCAGAAAGAGAGGAGGAAGCAGGCTCCCTGCTAAGCAGAGATCCCGATGTGGGGCTCCATCCCAGGACCCTGGGATCATGACCTGAGCCTAAGGCAGAGGCTTTAACCCACTGAGTCATCCAGGTGCCCTAAGGGGACAGCTTCTAACAGTAGAATATGGGAGAGCCAGGCCTCAAACCCAGGTCAGCCCAGCTCCAAATCCTCTGAATGGATCCTACCAGAAAGGGCAGTGCTAGCTTAAATGTCTGAGACTGGCAAAGAGGTCTTTCAGGCTTGGGAACTGCTGGAGAAGGCGGCCAGCGCGGGCGCAGTGGTAGGGGTGTGGATGACCTTGACAGATGAGACGTGGGCACAACGCAGAGCCCCGCAGGGCTTTTGGATCAGGTGTACCAACCCCACAGCAGGAGCAGAGGCTGGCAGGGGCCAGGCCTTCAGGGCCCCTGATAACCCAACAACGGACGCAGGCTCACCCTGCACTCAGGAGGTGGGAGACTCCAGGTAGCATTTCCCAAATTATTGGTCCCCATGACGCATGTCTTTGACCCCCATGTCTTTGATCCTCACCGCAACCTTGGGAAGAGGTCTTATGCTCCCACCGCCCCTGTCCCCCGTCCCCCAGTCTAGCTCTTGCTCCCAGTCAACACTGGCCCCCTTGGCTTTTTGAGTCTGACCTGTTGGTTTCAGTCTTTTGCCCTCCTGCCACGCCCCCCCCCAGGCATCTTCAAAATCGAGGACTCCGCCCAGGTGGCCCGGCTGTGGGGCATCCGCAAGAATCGGCCTGCCATGAACTACGACAAGCTGAGCCGTTCCATCCGCCAGTATTACAAGAAAGGCATCATCCGGAAGCCGGACATCTCCCAGCGCCTCGTCTACCAGTTTGTGCACCCCATCTGAGGGCTGCGGGCCAGGCCAGGCCTTAGGCAGGCCAGGCCTTAGGCCTGAAACTCGCCCTCACTAGCCCTCCCTCCTGCCCGCCCCTGCCTCTGCTGGAGCTGCAGGAGAGGGCAGTCTGCTGGCATTGGAGTCCAAGGTCAGGGAGGCGGCAGCCCAGAGCTCCCAGGGGTCTAAGGGAGCTCTCTGGGGCCCAAGGGACCCCAGGGTGGCAGTGCTTCCTCCTCGGGTCTGACTGCTCACATGCTCGGTCTTCTGGAGGATGGAAGAAGGATCCAGGCCATCCTCAGTATTCATGGCTCCCCGGGGAAGGCTCTGACCCTCGGATTTCCAGAGCGGAGCCAGCCAAATGGCTATTGACTTAGCCAAGGCCACTCGTAGTCCAGTGCTCCCTGCCACCCATTCTGCACCATGCTTGGCGTGGTGTGGGACACGTCTGCCCCCTGCATTGGGAAGCCAGGGGTGCTCCTGGGAATGGGTAATAAAGATACTAGAGAACCAACACGGCAGTGTCTGTGCAGTAAGTGAATGACACAGCTCTGAGGCCACCAATTCTCAGAGTCATTGTGGTCACAGTGCCCTTGGGGTGGTCAAAAGAGGCTTCCTGGGGGAGGCGGCATTGGGCTGAGCCTACAAGGAAAGGGATCGTTGATTGGTAGAAGCTGTGGGAGAGAGGCAGTGAGCCATCAAGACCAAGGAGGCCCTGGAATGACCCTCATCTCCTCCCCTCCCAGGCAGGTGCCCAAAGGAGGGAGCAGGACTGGAGCTGGAGGGGACTTGCAAGGGGATCCTGAGCCTCTGCTTCTGTTTGGCCAACCCCGGGGGCTCTGAGACGGGACAGCAGGGGCGCAGGGAAGGTGGGCTCTTCAGCCCCTGCTGTGGGACCCTGGCTCTGCAGCAGCAAACAGGGTGGAAGAGAGGTTGGCTTGTTTGTGGTGTCCCTCTCTTGGCGGGAGTCATGGACCTCTGCGATGCTCCCTGTGAAGCACCCCACACTGATGAGGAGCAATGGGGGTCAGGAGTCCTGCGTGCTGGGGTAGATGGGGACCTCCCACCCACTATCCGGAAGGCAGCATGTCTCAGCCTCCTCATATTTGTTCAGCCAGCTCCCGTGTCCTGAGTACCGAATACATACTTGATGCTTGCACTGGTTTTCTATCATTAACCTTCCCAACAAAACTGGGGGCTACCCTGCTGTTCTGCAGACGATGAAACAGGCTCAGAGCCGTGAAGTGATTTACTCAGAGTCACACAGTCGATCGGCGACAGAACCAAACACTGAACCCACAGGACAGTGCTCTCTCTGCCCCTCCATGCCTCTTGCTCTGTGATTGGTCAGCACTTTTTGCTCCCATAACCCTCCACTTCTGATGCCAGGCTCCCAAGAGACGGGACTGGGAGCCAGCCAGTGCTGCCCAGGCCACTGAGGGTTAAATGCTGCCCCATATTGCTGCCTTCTGCCCCCAGCAATTTTATTGTCTCCAGAAGAAAGTTTACTCCTGGCAGTGAGCAAACAACAGCTTGGCATCTGTCAGTTGGGACTGGGACAGGACTAGGGGGCCCTGCCCCAGGCCTGTGCCTTTCTGGGCCCCCGGCTGTCTGCCTCCTCCCAGGGAGGGGGCCCACTGGGACTCTGGCCAGCACTCAGCTCAGCTCTGCTGAACTGGTTTTGTCTCCAGCCTTCCTGCCCTGCCCCCAAGCAGAGTCCCTGGAGCCACCTGCTGGCGTGCCCCTAGCTGGACCTGGGCCTGGAGCAGCCTGGGGTCTCAGGCTGGGGCTGGGAAGGAGGAGAGGAAAGGGGACTCATGGCTAGGAGTGGGGAGCTGGAGCTCCTCCAGAAAGGGGCGTCTGGGGTGGTGGGGTGAGGCACCCTCCTTGCTGTTGTAGCTTTGCCACGAGGCACACAACTCCTTGGCCGGTGCACATCCGTCCACGGACACCTCGTGTGCCGACAGCAAACTCCCAATCCCTCCTCTTCCCCTGCACACCTGCCCATCAGAACCCCATTGGCCCAGATATTCCCCGACAGGCCGTCAGGGTCCCTGCACAAATAAGGCAACCTGACTCTCAGGGTCGGGATCGAGACCCTTGTGGGGCTCTGCACTCAGCGGGGAGTCTGCTTCTCCCCCTCCCTCTCCATTTGCTCCCTCTCCCTCCCCCACTACTGTCTCTCAAATAAATAAATAAATAAATAAAATCTTTTTTAAAAAGAAAAAACCTATTTGGGGGGTTCACCCTTGAACTGTGAGTTTGGGACCCCGAAAGGCCCTAGTGCTCTTGGTCAGTGTTCATCCCTCAGGCACACAGAACCCTGGGGCCACGACCTCAGGAGTCTCCAGAGACCATCCGTCACCCACCCTGCACAGACAGGGCTCAGGGTGCTGAAAGGTTAAAGGCCCAGCCCTCGGTCCTTCAGCTCATTGGCAGTCAGCCGGTCAGCGCTCAGCATGCTGGGCGCCACCTCCCTGACAGACCTCCCCACCACAGATAGCTCTAGAGAGTTCGGAAGACACACAAGACTCAAGAGGACCACATCCAGCCAGGTTGACACAGTTCTGGATTTTATCCACAGTCATACAATCACAACTGAGAGAGATATATTTGTATTTATAGACCTTTAAATTACACGATCATGTACAAAACATGTGCATTGCTGAGACCACAGCACTTCTTGGAGGGTCACAAGTGTCGGACTAATGGAGTCAGGGAGCCTAGGGCAGCAGGTGGCGGGCGGCAGGGCAGCCCCGGCCCCTGGCAGAGCCAGGCCGCAGAATGGTGGTTAACTGGGAACCGAACACACGAGTCGCCAAGCCCCACAGAGCAGGCCCGCACAGCATTGAGGGTGCAGGGAGGGGGCTACAAGAGGTGGCGGGCAAAGAGAGGGGCGTGGCCCTCCCATGTGGTGGTGAGTACCCGGACACCAGCACTGACAGGTGGGGCTGAGCCCCTAGAGCTTGGGGGTGGGGGGAACTGCTGGGTGGGAGACCATCCCACTCCGGGGTCCTGAGGAGCCTGGGGACCGAGAGACAGTGGTCCCAAACCGGGCCATGGAGGTGGTTGCTCAGACAGAATGGGATTTCAAGTCCCTGCCCCGGAATGGGCAGCTGGAGCACTGAGGGGGCAGGCCTGGGGTCCAAATAGGACCACAGACCCTCCCCAGGTGCTAGAAAGCCATTGGCATGGAGAGAAGGAACCCAGGCCCCAAGGCGTGGCTGTACAGCTTCCTGCCTTCCAAGGGTACATACATGGTGAAGGTCAAAGGCCCCCAACCTCAACTCCCATCTGGAAGAGAAGCTGCAGAGGCTTTTGATCTAGATTTGGGAGGGCAGAGAGCTTCTGAAATCTTGCTTTGGGCTCTGAGAGGCCTAGGGCAGATCTCAGGCAGCAGCACATGCTCAGAGAGCAGTGACAGGACATGGGGGGCTGGGGTGGGGGTCACAGTCTGCCTGTCCCTGGGGGTGCCATCGTCCTCACCCTCAAACTCCCCTGGCCCCCTGACTGAGGCCTGGCCAGCTCAGGCACTCCCCAACCCCCGCCAGAGTCTGCCAGGATCCTCTGTGCACACATGAATGAGGTCAGGGCCTAGAGACCATCAGTGGAGCGCTGGGGGAAGAAGCAGGGAGCAAAAGAGGACTGAGGGGGGCCAGAAGGGCTGGGGTATCACACTGTCTTTACCTGGAGGTCCGGGGGCCAGGTGCTGAGGAAGGGGTTACGTAGGGTATCTGCAGTCCTGAGGCCCAGAAGCTCTCTTTGAGCTCAAGAAGTCTGAGGGCCTCACCCCAGAGGTTCCTGAAAGACTCCTCTTTCCAGCTAACCCTCCCCTCCCCCCCTTGAGCTTTTGTCCTGCCCTGGTCTTCTGCCCAAACCTCCTGGGGCTCACACGTGTGGAAGTTGGAACGAGGTACTACGACTCAGTAACCCAGCAGTGCTTTCCTTCTCCCACCCCAGGAAACGCCCTGGCTCTGGGCAGGCTCTTGGCCCCCTCCCCACTCCTGACCCTCCCCCGAAAAATCCTTTAACTGAGACCCGGGCCAAGAGATACAGCGGGGCTGTCAGCCAGGGGGAAAGCTGCTCCAGGGGCAAGAGCTGGGTGGGGAGAAAGGGACAAGGAGGAAAGACATGGGACTGTCCTGCTCCGCAGAGCCTCGGTGCCTCCCTCCTGTCAAAGCCAAGTCTTTCCCAGGGGCTCTACAGGGTTTCTGATGGTCCCAGGTTGGAGACTCCTTTGGGTCTTGCCCTGTCTTCTCGGGAAGGCCAGAGAAGGGGAAAGAGCGATGGGAGGCCACAAGGCTGTCTCCTGGAGGCTGGCTGAACCTGGTGAGTCTGTGGTTTTAGATGCCCATGGAGGGAAGGCAGGCAGGCAAGATGCCCTCCTCCCCAGGAGATAGGAGGAGGCTGCTACTGTTGCTGGCTTTGCCCTGGGCTTTGAGGCCTCTCCCCCTGCCTGAGGACTTAGGAGAGGGGGGCAGGGTTTCTGCAAGTGACCGCAGGGTATGTCTCTAAGAGCCTGGCCCCAAATTGCTAACGGCTGGAAAGAAGGGCCCCAGCAGGGTCTAGGTCCCTCAGCTGAGCTGGCGTTGGGAGGACTGAGGGCCTGCCCCCTTCACTCACCCTCCTACACACCGGTGACACTGTCAGCAACTCCAGCTCTCTCCTTGTCATGTCTGGGAGAGTCTAGGGATCCCGGGAAAAGTCTATGGGAAAAGAGAGAGACCATTGTTCCTCCAGCCCCACCAGTCCTTAGGAGTGAGGGCAGGAGAAGGGTACTCCTCAGGGCAAAACGGAAGACTAAAACTAGGAGGCCCCCCACCTTCTCTGGGGTCAGAGGGGAGGCTTTGACAGCAGGGTGGTGGAGGGAGGGGAGCATGGTGGGGCACAAGAAAGAGGTCAGAAAACCAGGCCCAGAGAAGAGGAGGGGGACAGAGGCTGGCAGCCTGGGTTTTGGGGGAAGGAGTGGGAAGCGTAGTCTGTGGGGAGTGAGGCAGGAGAGAAGGGTCCAGGAGACGACCCTCAGGGTTCGGGAAACTCTTTGGTGGGATCTGAAGAGCAGATGTTGTAACGTCTCTTTTGGGCTAAATACTAAGACCCTCACCTACCCTGGGGCCATCACCCTGAGTCCCACCACCCTGGCCTCCAGGCGACCCTGCAAATGCTTCTGTCTCTGTATTTTTTGTTTTGTTCTGTTTTGACTTTTAAAAAAATAAAAGCTTGATCGGAAAATATGTCTGGAACTCTATGGCGAGGGAAGAGGGACGAGAGAGAGTAGGGAGAGGAGGCAGTGGACGAGGAGTGAAGGGTGGCATGGAGGGGAGCAGGGCAGCTAGATGGCCTCCACGTAGTTGGCGGGATAGAGACCCAGCTGCCCACTGTCCAGCCGCCCGCGGCACCATCCCTGCTCGTCCTCCTCTCCCAGCTTGGTGAGCTCGTCTCCTAGGAAGGGGACACAAAGGAGCGTGTCGACGGGGGCTCAGGGAGGGCTACCCACTCCCCCACAATGCTAGTCAGCTCTCCGATACTAATATTCTGGGCCTGATCCCAAGGCCCTCCCAAGACTGCCCCAACGCCTGCCCTGGAGACCAGCCCCAGCCACACCCCGACACCCACGTGCTGCCCCGGGCCAAACCCCCCAAGCCCAGGCCCAGCCCCTGGCTTCCTTTTTCCGGTCTTATCCCTTCTGCAAGCAGCCCCTGACCTCAGACCCCGCTCCCCACCCCATTCCCGCGTCCCACTCCAGGTTTGGCCCCGCCCACGCACCAGGCCCCGCCCCCGCCGCTTTCCCGGCAAACCAAGGCATCCCCTGACCTTAGGCCCCGCCCTTTCCCGCCCACCATACCGGCCTTGAAGCTGAGCTCATCCTGCTCCTGTCCGTCGTAGTCATAGAGTGCCCGCACACGCACCCCCTTGGCGTCGTCCTCGAAGGGGTTGGAGCCCCCATTGGCCTCACTGCCCCCGAACGGGTTCCCGCTCTCGTCGTCTGACCACTCGGTGGCATAAGGCTGGCCCCTGTCGTAGCTGCTAACGCTGAGAGGCAAGGAGAGGACCCAGCGTGAACTGCCACTCCCCTTGCCCCTCACGCTAACCCCCTCCTGCCAGTCAGACATCTGGCCCCAAAACCCACCGAGGCTGGTGCAGGGATGGGTCCTGTAAGAGGGGGTTCTAAGCCAGTGATCCTCACTGACAGCTCACTGGACAAATGTGAGGCAGGACAGTTAGCATTATTACCCAGTCCTTGAGATGGGATGCTGAAAGGGACCCCTGAGAACATCTGACCCCTCATCTGAGAAGGGCACCTAGTGGTTAAGCAGTATGACCTCTTGGACATCACATCCTGGCTCTGAGGCTTACTTACTAGCCTTGTGCCCTTGGGCAAGTCTTAATCTCTCCGGGTTTCATTTTCTCCATCTGCAAAATGGGGCGCTTTACACGCTGCTCAGAGTGTCGGGAGGCTTCGATGAGTTAATATATGGAAAACGTTTACAACAGTGCCTGGCACCAAGTAGGTACTCGAGGTCGCTGTGATTTAGACCATGTCTTGTCTCCTGAGGTAAAACTCATCTCCCTGGGTATGTGGGCCCCTCTGGTCCCAGGAAGCCCTGCAGGAGCTTCCTGCACTCACCTGCCACGGTCCCCAGCCTGGGATGTGGTCTCTACCACTCCAGTGGCGTTGGTCAGCGTCACCCCCTCTGCCTTCTTGGGCTGCTTCTCTTTCTTGGTGGCGGTGTGAGGAAGATCTGGGTTCCACTCCTAGTGGGCACCAGGGGAGCAGTGAGCTGCCCCCTGAGGTCCCTTCCAGGTTTTTCCGAACTTCCCTTCTCCATCCCCACACCTCCTCACCTCAAACTGGGGCCAGTTCATGGGCATGCCGGGGCCGCTGGTGCTGCGGAACCACCGGAGGTCATCCTGGGCGTCCGCCCCCCGGATGGCCTGCTCCAGCTCCCGGTACACGTGGACATAGCTGTGTGCGGGGGAGATGGGGAATTGGGTGGGGGGCAAGATGCACCGTGGCCCCTTCTTGTCCTCGCCGAGGGCCAGCGGGAGCCCATTCAGAGGACCAAGATGCTGGCAGGCCCCCCAGCTAGGGATCAGGTGGGCTGGTCCAGGAGTAATCCCCTTCCCTATCCCTGCCTTAGCCACTACCCCATCCTTCCAGAGCAACATTCACTGTTTCTCTCATGCCTAGTCTGCCTCGGCTGGTACCCAGACAGCCACTGTCTTTGGAACCTTTTCCTTCTCGGTCCCTGTTGTTCTTACCCTTCCTGTCCTGATACCACAGGGCCCAGGGTGCCTTGCACAATACTTCCACCCTCGGCCATCCGTGCCCACACCCACCACACCCGCACGCCCAGCTACCTGCTATTCTCGGCCAGATTGAGGTGGCGTTTGATGTCCAGCAGCACCTCCTTGAGGAAGACGAGCCGCTTCTCCTCGAACTGCTGGCACTGCTCGAACACCTGCTCCATGCTCTCCATGTACTGGGGCGTGGTCTTGCCCACATCATCCAGCACCTTCTCATACTTCTCCTGGGTCTGTGGGCAATGGAGCAAAGGAAGGGTGAGACCCAGGCCCGCAGCTCCCCGCTGCCACCCACTCCGAGGGGCTCTCAGCCGCCAGGCCCTGGAGCACCTTCTGTACGTCCTGCTTGCACTTGTCCACTTTGTCCTGCAGCTTCTTCTGCTGTTCAGGCGTGACCGACTGCTCCGTCTTGCTATTCATCTCCCGCGTCATGGCCAGCTTCTCCTCTTTGCAGGCCAGATGGTAGGCCTTCTTGGCTGCCTCTAGCTGTGGGGCGGAGAGAACAGGAGGGAGAGCTCCCACTTAGGCGCGGGAACAGACGCAGCCCCTCATCAAGCCCTCCCACCTGCTGGGGGCTGGGAGCACAGATTCAGAAGAGGCAGAAGGGATGTAGGACCCGGCTCCAGGTATCTGGGAGCCGTGCCCACCAATCTGTGGATGTTTCCCTGCGTGGCGCTGCCTGCTGCCTCCACAGGCACCCTCCTGTCAGGTCCTGCTGTGCCTGCCCCATGTGGCTATTTCGGCCAGCAAGGCAGTGCTGCGCCCCCGCAGGCACAACCCCAGTGGGAGATGTCCTGCCCACTCCCTCTGTTGGCTTGCCCCCTCTGATCAGACTGCCCCCAGTCCGCCGAGCTCAGCTGCCCACCCTTGCCCCATCGGCAGCAGCCATCCCCTGGGCACCTCCTTCATCTTCTTGGCCCAGGGCTTCTGGGCCTTGCGGAAGCCGTCTTCAGCCTCCTTGGTTTCCTTGAAGCCGCCCATGATCTGCTTGTGATAGGCGTCCTTCTGCCAGTTCTTGACCTTCTCCAGGTCCTCGTTCAGCAGGTTGTTCTTCACTTCCTGGTGCAATTCGCTCACCTTGTCTGCCTCCGTCATGATGGCCCCCCAGGCTCGCTCCAGGCTGCCATACTGTGGACCTGAGCAAATGGTCATGGGGTGACGAGGCCCTCATCACCCACTGCCCAGGGCCTCCCCCATGCTTCCTTTCTCCCAGGCTTTCCCTGTACTTGCCATGTCCGCAGAAATGCCCTCCCCTGCTCTCTTTACAGTTTGATCTGTCCTTCAGGGCCCACATACCTCCTCCAGGAAGCCTTCCCTGACTGCTCTGCTCTCATACCCCGCAGCCTGCAGCCTCACTGAATTCTTCATACAGCATCTGCCTCTGTGACCACTCCCTTGCTCCCCTGTCAGCTGGTGAGCCCCATGAGGGGCAGCCTGGAACCTGCAAGTCCTCACAAGCCCAGTACAGCACCAAGCACACAGTAAGAGCTTCAGGAATGTTGACTGAGCATAAAACTGAGGAAGCAGCTGGTGACAGATGCCAGGAGGCCACTGGGACCAGACATTCCACAGTCATTTGTTGGTCTGTATACTGGGGATCAGCTCTGTGCCAGGCACTATGCGGGGGAGTACCAGGCTCAGCCCCTGCCCTGGGAGTTCAGGTCTCGTGGAAGAAAAAAAAGTTTAACAATTACACAGAAACCCCAAACTGAAAGTGTTCCAGATCAAAGAATTGAGAGCCAAGACCACTAAAAGGTCTGGATTCTGGATTGCCTTCTGGACCAGCACAATTACTATAATAAAGTTTGCATATGGACTATATTAAGTGCCCCCAGTTTGATCGCTTTACTATGGTTATGTAAACAGATGTTCTTATTCTTGGGAGCTACGCAAAGGATTTAGGGTAAAGTGGCAGGTCTCCCATTTAAATGGTTCAGAAAAACACTGGCATCGAAGAAAGAGGGACTGGAAAAACACGTTCCCTGGTGAATCTGGTCGAAGATTGTGTAGCTCTCGCCAGGATTCTTGCAACTTTTCTCTAAATTAAAATTATTTGGAAATAAAAGGTTTGTCTGGGTTTGTTTTGTCTTTTTAATCCAACCTAAAATTGTACAAAGTCGAGTTGAACAGGGACAGGGAGACCTGACTGGGTGTGGGAGGAGGGTCAGGCCGCGGGGGTGGGGACGGTGCCTTCAAAGGCCCCGTGGCTGGAAGGGTGCGGGCGCATGCGGGCCCCAGACTGGGGGCAGCCGGAGAGGGCCGGGGCGATGCGCGCGGGGTGGGCATGGGGGCACCTTTCTCGATGAGCTGGCGCCAGCGCTTGGCCCAGTCGGTGAGCTGCTGCGCGTACGCCTTCTCGATCTTGGCGCGCTCCTGCACGCAGTTCATCAGGTCGTTACACAGGCGGTGGCCGTCATCGATGCGCTTCACCGTCCGCTTGTAGTTCCCCACCTGGCGGCCAAGGAGCGAGCACGACTCCCGCGGGCTCCCCGCCTCCCCCAAGCCACCCAGGACGCCGCGTCCTGCAGGGGGCGCCCGCCGCGTCCATCTTCCCCCGCCCTTCCCCGCCTCGCCGCCCTGCCGAAGCGCGGGGGCTCCCTCGACTCTCAATTTTGGGGGCTCCAGCGCCCTGCATCACACCCGACGGTCTATACACTCCCTCACCCCACTTGACACAGAACTTCCTCGCTGCCACAAAGCGCAAGATTTTTATAATTTGGACCCAGACTAGAATGAATTATTCATTTTGTTCTTGTGAGTTAAATGTATCATATTTATAGAGTCATGTAAGTGTTGAGCTGAGCTGCAGCTTCTTGACATAATATTATGTTTTGTAGACACCTCATTAAACACTTATTAATATAGGTTTGGCAGTTTTCGCTTTGGGTTCTGGAAGCCAATCGAAAAAATTGTATTTCTTGGTCTCAAAGAGTTTGGGAGGCTCCTGAAATGCTGGCCTCTAAGCTTGTCGCCACCTCTTTGTTGCTGTGGGGCTTCTGGAATTCATGCCACAGGGGCGGAGGCGGGGAGCCCCTGTGGAAAGAGTAAAGCCCGGGTCTGAGGTGCCCAGGACAGGAGGAGTCTCACCCAGATCTAGAAACTCTGCAGGATCTCTCCAGGGGCAGCCGTAGGGCAGTCATCTTACCCCATCTCATGGAACACCAAGGCTTTTGGAGGGACCCGAGGGGCTAGGGAGCAAGGCCTGAGGTTGTGAGGGGAGGTGAGGGGAGCCTGGACCGCCACAGGAGCTGTCTCACCTCCCAGAAGCTGTCAGTGGTCTCCTCTGGAGCTAGTGAGGCCTCGTCGTAGGAGCCAGACATGGTGTAGCCGTGGGGGGGTAGGGACAGGCAGGTGTGCGCTGGTGGTCAGCAGGCGGGGCTGCTCATGAGCTGGGAGGGTAGAAGAGAGATCCCTGGAGAGTGGGGAAGGGCCCCACGTTCCCCATTCCAGGCCTGCGGCCCCCATGTGCTATGGGGATGAGGGCACCACAGGCCTAAGCCTTGCACTGGGTTGGGGACTTCCCACCCGGGTAATCCCAAGAGTAAGTTCTTAGCACTCCTTGTGCGCATCCCCACCCCTCCTTCATGAGCCTTTCACCCCACATCTTCTCCCTCCCTTCTCCCCCTGATCCATTCCCCAGCTCCGGTGTGGCAGCCACCCCAGCCACAACTGTCCTGGGCTCCAGGACTCAGCTAAATTAAAGGAATGAGATCACGTATTTGCTGCATACGAGCTTGCAGTCTGTCAGAGACACATGCGGCTCCTCAAAGCCAGCAAGCAGCCTAATCATTGTGCATGACCTACACTCCCTCCCCAGGGCCTGGCACCCCACAGAGCCCCAGTGGGGGAGCCCCAGCTGCCTTGTAAATCTGCTCCTCTTCCCACTGTCCCTCACCCTGATCTGGCTGAACCCTTGCACTGGACCCAAAATACCCTCCTCAGCTTTCCCACCCAACAGAGTCCCCAACCTCAGCCCCTAGAACTTTCCCAGATGCCCCACCTGGAGCCTGGACCCACGTTCCCTGGGAAGCCTGCTGCAGGGCCCGCCTCCCATCTCTGGCCGGCCCTGGCCCCTGTAAGTCCTTTTGGCTGCCCTGGTGCCCAACCTTCAGAGCCTCTGTTAGCCACTTACGTGTCTCCTTAAAGAGCCCCAAACATGTGGCTTCCTGGCCTACAGGTCAGACCACTGTGATCTGTGTGAGCACTAGAGCGGCTCTATGTGGCCTGGATCTGTCGTAGGCATCACGGCGGTCCAATCTAGGCCATGGGCTGCCCCAGGGCTGGGGATGCTGCCTTCTCCCATCCCCCACCCAGGCCTTGCTGCCAACCCCTCCCCCTACCCCAGCAAGAATGGCTCAGTAGTCAGGAGACAGGACCCAGAGGGGCAGGGACCTGGTCATCAAAGGGGCAGTGAGGCCAGGCTGGAAATGACCCCATGAGTACCTGCCAGCCTCGAGGCAGAGGACAACAGGGGCTGCCTCCCTGTCTCTGCACTGCTCAGGGACGACGCATCCTATCCCATGAGGATACTGGGGGAGGGCTGGCCTCAGCAAACTTCAGCCTAACCTGGGGACCCTGGGGGATGCTCAGCCCTTCCAGTCGCTCATCTTTGGGCTCAGGGAGCAGATCATGAGGATCCTTGGTCAAGGATATCCCTCCCTTCTCTGGTCTCGGTCCCCCATCTGTCCAGGGGCTAGTACCATTTTCACAGTAATAACCCATTTCTGCCTTCTCCTTGCCCTCCCGGGCCCTAAATATATCCCTTTCCACTTTGCAAAACCTCAGACAAACTTTCCCACAAACTCCTGCACAGAGCCCTTAAATCATACTGAACTGTGCTCTTTGGATCCAAATAATGCAAGCTGTCTGCAGGCTGGCTGTAGGGGCAGGAGTGGGTGGAGGGTAGGGACAGACCCTCATGAGAGTGGGGGTCAAACCCACCCCAGGCAGGGGGGAAGTGACTTGACAAGCCTTGATGGGAGGGGCGGGGGTGTGTCTTCTCTCCCCACCACAGAGGCTCACCTCCCTCATCCTGCAGTGCCTCTCCTGGGAATTCACCTTCCAGCCAGTGGGGCCAACTGATGCTGCCTAATTCCATTTGCGGCTTGTAAAAAGCCAAAGGAGGGAAACATCCTGGCTGCCTGTCCAGGGGACTGTTTAAGTAAATTCTGGTGCAGCTGGGGAACAGAACACTCTGGTCCTGACTGGAGCCCTCCCCAAGCCATGACGCTGAGACAAAAGGAGCAGGGTGCAGAACAGGAAGACTTCAGATGCTTCCATTTGTGTGTGTGGGGGGGAGATATACAAACACGAACACTCTGGAAAGCCGGTAGAAGAGGCTGCCTTCAGGGAACTGGGTGGCTGGGAGATGTGATGGGAAGGAGATTTGTCACTGTTGTTCTTTTATGCCTTTTAAATTTTGCTTTGTACCTAAACTGCAGTTTTTATAACCCTCTGGCCTGCGTTGAGGAAGCTGGGAGCTCGGAGGGAGAGTACACTGACACAAAGGGGACCGTGCAGCTAAGCCCTGGGGTGTCAGACAATCTGGGAATGCACGAGGGCAGAGACCAATCTCCACTCTGTCCAGACCCGGATGGGACTTGCTGGGGCCCCTTCCTCAGTGTGGGCAAGTCACGGGTCTCTGGGGTTGCAGCTGGGGTAGCACATGTCGCTCTCGCCTTGGGGGTCCCCACTCAGTCACCAAACTGCTGTGTGACCTTAGGTGATTCACATGACTGTGACAGGCCTCGCTGTGAAATGAGGATGCTAAGACCCAATGCAAGGACCGGAGGAAATGGTGAGGGGCCAGGCTGGACCCGCACAGGGGCAGGCTCAGGAAGATAGGCAGGGAGCATCAGGGAGAGGATGTGGGAGGGGGGGTGTGGACCCCCAGCACCACCTGCCAGACTCACCTCCAGCCCTGTGCCTGCCTTCTGCAAACCGGCCTCATCCCCCTACCCTGGGCGCCAGGGGGAGGCTTCACTCTGGTCCAATGCCAGGTCCCTCCTGAATGGTGGTCAGGAGCCGCCCTCACTGAAAACACAGATTCTCTCAGAGTCAGGAAGCTGGTACAGCCAGAATCTGCCATCCCCAAGAACAAGCCTGACACGCTCCGACCAGAACCCATCAAATGGGCACGGTGCCGTCCGGACTTTTCTCCCCGGTGCTTATAAAGCAGTTGCGACCCTGCGAACCCTTTATCGTTGAGAATAACAACTGGCATTTATGGAGCACAGACTTGGTGCCAAGGACTGTCCAAGTGTCTTAACTCATCACATCCTGCCAGGACCCCTACACGGCAGGCGCCACTTCACCCCGACGTTATTGCAGAGAGGGCCCAGAGGCTGGGTCGTGACTGAAAGAGCTTGTCAGCTCTCGTTATTGATTTGTCACCGCTGTTGTAGTGGGGGCGGCTGTCCTACAGCGGGCAGGCAGGGCACCCGGTGCTGTTCTGGTAGAGGGGGGCATGGGCTCTGCTCCAGCCCCACCACTTCCTGATGGGATCTCAGTTTTCCAACTCATTGGATGGAAAAACAATATTTCAGTCTCATGTGACACTCAAATGGTAAAAGGCGATTATTGAAAAATGCAGACCATTTATGGAAGTGTGAAGTTTGCACATTGGCCTTGACCTTTTGGAGAAAGGAGTCCCAGGGTGAAAAGCGTGCCTCCTCTGGGCCCCAGGCTTCCTGCCAGCTGCCTCTAAAATGCTCCTGGAAGGCAGGGGCCTGGGGCGTGTTCTCTCCACCCCTGGCTTGAAGAAGGGACAGAGAAATTAAGAGCTGGGGCCCAGAGAGGGTGGGCCAGCTGTGGACAAAGGCGGCATGTGGATTTCTGCAGCATGCACGAGTCACTATCGATCACAGGAGCACGTTCCCCGACACACACCACCCAACCCATCAGCAGATCCTGGGCCCCGCTCTCAACCACCTGGTCCCAGCCCCATCACTCTCCTCAGAGACCTTCCTGCCTCCAACCTTGTGTCCCTCAGCCGGCCCCAACTCCAGTCTGTTCCCTGCCGCAACAACAAGAGGGACACAGGTAATACCTAAGTCAGATCCCACCACTACTCTACTTGGAATCCTCTTGTGACTCCTCATTTCCTCCAAGAAAATGTCTAATAGCTTTCCAGGGGCACTTGTATCTCCTCCAGCTCCACTGATCTCCTTGCTGCTTTAACCCCAGGGCCTTTGCACTTGATAGAAGTGCCTCCCTGCCCTGAATTTCTATGTCTGCTCGAATGTCCTAACCTCCCCGCGTTTCACTTGGCACTCTTTTCCTACCCCCAGCACTCTCCAGTCTCCCCTCCTTGCTTTATAATTCTTCATAGCACGTATTCCCATATGCCAGGCTCCCAACCCTCAAGAATTCATCATGTTTGTGTCTTCCTCACTCACTGTAATGTCAGCTTGCTAAGGTCAGTAGTTTTTGTCTGTCTGGTTCCCTGCTGTATTTTCAGCATCCAGAGCAGGGCCTGGCATATAGTTAAATGCATGGTACATTTTTGGTGAATGAAAAATGCCAAGCACCTTCTGGGACACTCATTCATTAAATAGTAGAAATAGTGAATATTGTCCCTCAGAGCCAAAAACAAAGTCACCTGCACAATATTCAAAAAAATGTTGATAATGATGGTGATACAACCAAAAGCCAGAATTTCATCCAGATCCTACTTGTCCTCTGTTCTCAGGCCCCCTGCTTCTCTGGACTTCCCCTTCCTCTCCTCTTGGCCAACTCTCAGGGTCCAGTTCCGGGGTCTCCTCCTCCTTGATCCCCCATGACAATTCTGCCCTCAGTGGGGAGTCCTCCCTCCTCAGGGATCTGAAGCACACAGAAGAGGCTGTTATATTACCCCCCCCCACTCTCCCTTTACATCACCTATGACAGCCATTTCTGAGTACCTGCTACGTGCCAGCCTCTTCGTTCCCTTCATCTCCAATCCTCACGACAGCCCACTGAGATGGGCAGTGACCTCCCTGTCTTCTCAGAGACTCAGAGAGGTTAAATTACTCGTCTAATGTCACACAGCAGGGAGGACACAGAGTCAGAGGCAAGTCCTTCCTCTGCCCCCCGCCAGGCACCCAGGGCAGAACCAGCCCTCCTGGCCTAAGACATTCTCCCAAGGGAATGGCTCGGGTCAAACCCAGGCAGGGCCATGGGAAGCCAGAGCTGTCTCACCCTCGCCCAGGTCCCACAAACATTCCCAGCAGCAGCCCCGCTCCTTACGTTACCCTGAGACAGATGGGCTCGCTGCACCTGACTTGGGGCCACTCCAGGACTCTAACCAGCCTTGGCTGGGGCTGCAGATGCCCGAAGAAGCATCAAGGTCAGCTGTAAGGCACTGTCCATCCACCCCTCCGTGTGATGCATACCCACCCCCTCCTCAATCCAGCTTCTGCTGCTTTGCTCAAGCCTTCCCCCCTGCCTGGGGTGCACGCTGTCCTATCACTCACCTCTCCCCCAAATAAAATAACCCTGCTTCCCTTCAAGGGCCAACTCAGTTCTACGTCCTTCAAGAAGCTCTCCCTGAATACCCCAGTCCTCACCTACTTCCCCTCTACACCCTGGTGCAGTTCTTAGTCGCACCTGCCATGAACCACATCTCACTGGTTCCCACCCAACAAATAGAGAAAATTCTGCTACATTAGAACAGCAATTGAGAGTGCTGCTTGGTGGGGGGAGGGGGGCAGACAGAAGGATAGAGTTCAAATCCCAGCCTGGCCAGCTGTGCGACCTTGTAAGTTGCTTAAACTACCTGTGCCTCAGTTTCCCCATTGGCAAAATGAAGGTGAGAATACCAGCCCACAGGGTTATTGTGAAATGAGTGCCTGGTGTTTTAAGAGGCACTGTGTTAACTATTAGTGTTATTATCAGTATTAGTAGTATTAGTATTTAGTATCAGAGGTATTTTTACCTTCAGAGCTTTTTTTTTTTTTTTTTTTTTTTTTTTTTTTTTT